>NC_140508.1:40943065-41030565 GCF_964339955.1 Pipistrellus hanaki
CTGGGACCTGGAACATGTGATTCCTCATGCCTCTTCCTTAGTTCCTACTCGTTCTCACACACCATTTCTTCCAAGACTCCTTTCTGGACCCATTGAAGTCAGGTTGGGATGGTCATCTTTTATGGCTTTACCTATGACTTGATGGTCTCGAGATTTCTCCTGTATCACACTCTGTGGTAATTGTTTGAATGAGTGTACGCTCTACTGGATGGCTGAATTGTGTTTATTTTATCTAACCTTGTAATACCATGGGGTAGGCACAAAATGGACACTTGGAAAATCTGCTCCAAAATATATAGTGATGATTTGTTATTATGAAATCAGAATTTAATTTGAAAGCTATCTTAGTATTGGGAAGGGAGCTTGTAGTGTTATTTTTGATAAGATGATGCAGAACTGAATGGTTATATATGGAGAGAATAGAATTGTGTTTGACAAACATACACAGTGGTGCTTTTCTATTGTGGCAGAAAGTCAATGAAAAATATTAACTTGCTGAAAAGTCCAACTTTATTAAATATTAAGTTGCAACGCTGGGAGAAACCAGTAGATATGGAAGCAGAATGTGAAGTAGCAAGATCTGTGGGTTTATAAAATTAATATTTACTGAGTGTCTGCCATGTATGGGTATTTTACTAGTTGCTTTACATGTTTGGTTTCTTTTCATCTTTATGACAGCTTTCTGAAAGGAGGGTGTTATTGTCCATCTTTTACAGATGGGGAAGCTGAGACCCAGAGGGATAACTTTTTCAGGATTGCACAGAAGGGCCAGGACTTGATTGCAGTTCTGCTGATTGTGAGTTCAGTGTTCTTTCAATTGTTACTTAAAAAAATATATTTTTATTGATTTCAGTAAGGAAGGGATAGGGAGAGAGAGAAAGAAACATCAATGATGAGAGAAAATCATTGATTGGCTGCCTACTGCACACCCCCTGCTGGGCATTGGGCCCACAACCTGGGGCATGTGCCCTTGACCGGAATTGATCCTGGGACCCTTCAGTCCCCAGGCCGATGCTCTATTCACTGAGCCAAACTGGCCAGGGCAAAATGACATGTTGAAGTCCTACCCTTCAGTACCTCAGAATGTGACCTTTATAGAGGTAATCAAGTTTCAATGAAGTCATCAGGTGGGTCCTAATCTAATATGATTGATAATAATATGAAAAGGGGGGGAATTTGGAGACATGTACACAGGGCAAATGCCAAGAGAGCATGAAGGTGGCCTTCTACAAGTCAAGGAGAGAGGCCTGGAACAGATCCTCCATTCACAGCCCTCAGATGGAACCAACCCTACCTACACTTGATTTTGGACTTCTAGCCTCAAGAACTGAGAGACAATAAATCTTGTTGTTTAAGCCACTCAGTCTGTGGTCACATCAGCTCTGGGAAACTAATCCAAGCCCATATGAAGTTTCTTAATTGCCCAAATGAGATCTCTCAGATTTTGGTTGACTCTTAGTTATTGATTTTTTGTTTTTCCCTCCTAAATGTTTGTAATTATTTTAGCTCTGGAAGAGCTGAGTTAGAGATTGATGTGTTTTTTAATGACGTAAGCTATACCTTTATCATATTATGGATGATTATTTTCACTGTTTTAAGGACCAGGCAGTGCATTCTTCTCCCAGATTTCCTTGAGTTGCCTGTCACGTGAATACCAGAATGTCCTTTCCTGTTGCATCAGAGCAGGCACATCTCGCTTAGCACACACGTTCCTTAGTTCCGAATCTGTGTATTTGCATTCACGTTAAGCTAGTGCATTGCATATGAGTCCTCAAATAGATAAACAATGTTCTTTCAGATCTCACCATATTATGTTCGCTGCTGTGAGCTTATTTAATTGAGAGAAATCTTTGGGTACTGTAGTTTAAAATCGAGTATTGTCACCATGGAAAAATGAACTCCTTCCAGATTCTCATTTTGAGAAAAATCATGATTAGATGTGTTATTCAGCCAGGAACATGCTGTACCAAGTTTATTAAATTGATTCAGTGCTTTTTAAAATTTTTCTGATATCAAATAGGGACATGGAGATAATGGCTAGTATCATGGTAGTTTATGAAATGGTGAATATGATACATATAGGGTTTTATTAGAAGTAGACTTGGAATGTTTTTTTTTAAATGTATACCTGATACAGCAAAAAGATGAAGTTTTGGGAGAGAAAAAAAACAAACTAATGAAAGCCATGTATTATATCAAAAAGTAAAAGACACAATACAGATTGTTTTTAGTAGACATTCCAGTGTCAGTCATAATTTTTTACTTGCCTAATTTTCTAGTGACTATTCATTTTATAAAGAGATTTTAGTTTTTCATTTTTGTTCAAAGAGTGTAGGTAGTAGTCTAAAGAAGAGACGTTTGCTCAAAGCCATTAGCAATGAGATGATGGCTGCCAAACTAGTTTCTTTTATAGAGAGTGCCTATTCCTGTGAGTATTCCTGAAAATTTCTTAGGACAGCCTTAGCATTCTAAATGATCTAGAGGTATACACATATTTCTGTTGTCACCTAAAAATCTGGAGTAGAAAAAATAACCACAGTGACATTTCTTTTCATTGACCATCTATCAGGCCTCTAGGTGACCCCCTATTGTCTTAAGAGACCTGACAGTCTTCTGTTTTCTGTGGAGGCCTCTTTGATTATCCCAGTCTTCATTTCTCTCTAACTTCTCTGAACAGCAATTAATAACTCTTAAATCTAGCACATTCCTTACATGTGTGTAAGAGGAGTATTCCAGTACCCACTGGTTAGTTGGTCACTCATCTCAAAAATAAGACTTTTTATTATGCAGAAAGGAGCTTTAAGAGAAATTCTTTTCCCCTCAAGTTTCACAAAAGACAGCCATGACCTTGAGACATAATAGACTTGTAGTAAATATGGCTGAACTTACTCTTTTTAATGTTTAGAACTGAGAAACAACCCTGAGTTTTTCTTGGGCATTGATGTTTATTACTGGGTTGTAGACTTGAAAAGACCCGGAGACCTCACTGGTCCTTGGCAGCACCATAGCGGAAGACCATGGCGTCTGAAGTAGCTGCCTGGGTCCTGATTGGAGCTCCTTTCCTTCACTTTTACTTTGCGACTCTCTGACTCACTGTCTGTATTTGTGAAAGAGGAGTGGCAGTAGTACTTGCTGCATGATTTGTTGTGAAGATTAATTGAGATTTTACATCTAAAATGAGATTTTATATATTTGTATTTGTGTCTGTTATGTAAAATGTTTAGAAGAATTCTGAGATTTAGGAAATTCAAGATGGCTTCATAAGAAAGAGGTATAACATGTTTTAGAAGGAAATATTTTAATATTTGACATTATTCTGATAACATTTCCAGATTTGAAAACACAATGGCAGGAAATAGCCTCGTTCTACCCATCGTTCTTTGGGGTCGCAAAGCACCTACACATTGCATCTCAGCAGTCCTTTTAACAGATGACGGTGCCACAATCGTAACCGGGTGCCACGATGGACAGATATGCCTCTGGGATCTTTCAGGAGAATTGGAAGTGAGTATCTGAAATGCCTATGGTGCTTTTTAGATATAAGAAACTACTTAGTAGAGAAAAACACAGATCAAGAATAATAGTTGACCTCATCATACATTTCTGTGAAATATATTTTGTATAAAATTGGTATTATGCAGACTGATTATTTATATTATTATTTTTTTAAATATATTTTATTGATTTTTAGCAGAGAGAAAGGGAGAGAGATAGAGAGCTAGAAACGTCAATGAGAGAGAAACATCGACCAGCTGCCTCTTGCACACCCCCTACTGGGGATGTGCCCGCAACCAAGGTACATGCCCTTGACCGGAATCGAACCTGGGACCTTTCAGTCCGCAGACTGACGCTCTACCACTGAGCCAAACTGGCTTCAGCTGTTTATTTATATTATTCATCGAAGTTGATTTTTTGCTGGCTTTTGGCTATTTTCAAATATAACCCTATATTATAAAAGGCTGTGGTTGTAATTCCCTAACGGTTACACAACCAAACAATCGGCAGAGCTGCGCAGTGGAGGTGTGGCCCCCAGCTTTGTGTGGCAGGGCCTGGGGGCCCACAGCTCCACATGGATAGGCCTGGGGGCCCACAGCTCCGTGTGGCAAGGCCTGGGGTCCTGTGGCTCCACACAGCATGGAGGCCGGGCTCGTGCCTCTGTGCGCAGCGAGGCCTGGGGTCCTGCCGGTGTGCTGGGTGTGCCGAGTCTGGGTCTTGCGCAATTTTGTGCACTGGGTCTCTAGTCTCTATCCTAAGTGCCATAACACATTACATTTATAATTTGTCAGAATTTTTTTTACCCATTTTGAAGGAGGCTTCCAAAAATTAACAATTTAAAGTATACATTTTGTTGTATTTATTTTGAAAAATTACTATGTATTTATTGCCATTCTTTATTGCTGTGGATATGCATGTGCAGTGTGCTCTACAGCTGGAACCTCTCAGTAGACAAACTTGGAAAATAGGAGCTGGGGGCACACACGCATGCACATACACGAAGTTCACTTAATACCTGCAATTCACGTATTACATTGCAGGGTTTATTCTGCTTTTCTCTTTTCCCATTTTTTTAAATCTCCTTCTCTGGCAACTCTTCCACTGGTTAGGCTTATATGCGTGCATACAAGTCCTTTGGTTGATCTCTCCTCCTTACCTCTACCCTCCCCTACCTGAGTGGCTGGGGCGGTGTGGAACACCTGTATCCCGCCCTGCCCTCCGCTGCTCAGCGCCTGCGTATGCAAATTACCCTCCAGCTTTATTGGGTTAATTTGCATACTCACTCCTGATTGCCTGGTGGATGTCACAAAGGTATGGTCAGTTTGCATCTTTGTCTTTTATTAGTGTAGATTTAACCGGATTCCTAAAAAAAAAAATTAGTTTTTAAAAATTTGGTTCTCATATCAACATATTTGTGTATTTTTAGGTTAATCCCCGGGCATTGTTATTTGGTCATACAGCTTCAATCACCTGTTTGTCTAAAGCATGTGCTGCTAGTGACAAACAATATATTGTGAGTGCATCCGAATGTGGGTAAGCATTTTCTTATTGTTTTCCTCATAAGTCTTTATTGCAAATAGTACCAGTGCATTAGTAAGTAGGGGAGGTTTTTTTTCTTTTGGAATATCTTTTAAATAAATGTTCCAGTTGTCTAAATTTAAAGATATTTAAAAATGTGGTTTTAAAATGTGCATTTTTATATATTTTTTTGTTTTAAATATATTTTTATTGATTTCAGAGAGGAAAGGAGAGGGGAAGAGAGAGATAGAAACATCAATGATGAGAGAGAATCATTGGTTGGCTGCCTCCTGCATACCCCACACTGGGGATCAAGCCGTGACCTCCTGGTTCATGGGTTGAGTCACGCCAGCTGGGTGCATTTTATCTTTATTAATGATTTTTCTAATACTTCTATTATAATTTATTATTATACCTTTGCCTTGCTTTTGAGAAACTCAGGATACTATACAAGTTAAAGCTTTACATTAATCCCCATGGCATTATCATTGAGTTGGTGGACAACTCAGAGTTTCAAAAACCCTAAAGATGCTAGGCTCGCCCAAATTTGGAAGAGGAAGCCAACTTCATCTTGGAAGATGATGTAAAAGTTCACACAGTTATATTAATGTATGTTAATGCAACCATATATATTCCTAAGTCTCTGAAGATAGCTTGCTTTTGGAGAGATAGGTCATTGAACTGTAGTTGTAGGGTTCAGAGTGTATGAAAGTTTTAAAACTTTTTTGGAAATTAGAAATTTGTATATTTATACAATATGTTATTGAAGAGAGTTGGGGAGCTGGAAGAGAATTATTTAAGAAATTATCTCCTCAACCCTCCTCATAATTTTATGAATTTGAAAAGAACCATGTGTTACTGTTTGGAACAAGAAGAGGCAGAATCAGGTAAAAATATAGTACCTTTTGGTCAATTAAATAACTCAATTTAGAATACATAGTCTAAATAGATGGAGCTTTGCCGGGACCGGTTTGGCTCAGTGGATAGAGCGTCGGACTGCGGACTGAAAGGTCCCGGGTTCGATTCCGGTCAAGGGCATGTACCTTGGTTGCGGGCACATCTCCAGTGGGGGGTGTGCAAGAGGCAGCTGATCGATGATTCTCTCTCATCGATGTTTCTAGTTCTCTATCCCTCTCTCTTCCTCTCTGTGAAAAATCAATAAAATACATTAAAAATAAATAAATAAATAAATAAATAAATGGAGCTTTTTTGAGATATTGTTTCATACTATGTGAAATTTAGGAAACGGCATTTCAAAGAAAACCCTAATAATATCAGGATCATTACATTTTATTAATGTTCTTTTCTATTAAATAAATCTTAAGTTTATTTCTTTAAAAGATAAGGCGTTGATATTCCTGATTTCAAGTGTTGTATCTTTTAGTTTGACATATGCTTTTCTGTTTGTATTTATTCATGTTTGTATTTATTACATAAAACTTATGTAATAAATACAGAATCAAAACTAGAATATTACATTTAATTTGAAAAGTTTGGAACGCAGTCAACATTTTTATGTGTTTTTCTGCTGTGCTAAATTTTCTAGCTATATGTATAACCATCTCAGAGATGTAAACTAAAAGGTTATTTTTTGTTTTTGTCAGTTGCCCTCATATATCACTTGGGGCTCTGCTCTGCTTTGTTATTATGCTAACTCTGAGGTTGAGGTTGAGGGAGCAATCACTGTCTGAGGCAGCCAGAGGAGAAAGAGTGTTAGAGGGCTTTGGATAGGTTCTGGCCAGATCTACTCACAGTACTCCACCAACCAAAGGGAGCTGGGAGGTGCAGTAGTTCTACCATCTACCCAGAAAGAATGTGCATGAAGGTGAGGGTGGGCAAGCTGGAAAGGATGTTGGGATGGTGAGTGGGAGGAACAGAATTTAAAAAAGATATATATATTTTTTTATTTCAGAGAGGAAGGGATAGTGATAGAAACATCAATGATGAGGGGGAATCATTGATTGGCTGCCTCCTGCACCCTCCCTACTGGGGATCGAGTCCGAAACCTGGCATGTGCCCTTGACGGGAATTAAACCCGGGACCCTTCAGTCCACAGGCCAATCCAGCGAGGGTAGGAACAGAATTTTTTATGAAGAGCAGTAATGACTATACACTACTTTTTTTTCTGAAATAGACCAGTTTTAATGGGAGATGAGTTTTAAAAACCACTGTGACAAAGTTGAACGGGGCTTTTTCAAGTCCAATTAAAGTAAGCTATTATTTTGTCTTATAGAGAGATGTGTCTCTGGGATGTGAGTGATGGCAGATGTATTGAATTTACAAAATTAGCCTGCACACATACTGGCATACAGGTGAGTATCTTATTTCTGTAACTGCCTAAGTCAGCACAATTATTGGAGGCATATAATTTAAAACGTTCTTTAAACATTGACCTATATTTTTACATGAAAAATGGGTGGAGATGACAAGAAGACTAGCACTCGTAAAATTATTCCTTATGCGATGGTTTGGTGGGGGAGAGAAGAAAGTAGAGGAGACTAATGGGGAAGGATGTAAAGTAAGCTGATTGACACTACTGCTCTGCTCCCACTGGCTCCCCTGGCTCCCCCAGGGGGAGCTGGACGGGTAGTTCTCTGGATCTTAAATAAGGGAATTCGTTCTTGCTGAAGCCTATATGGTTCCATTCGTGATGGACACTAATTAACCCACTTTATGGGTCATATCATTTTCATTGTTTGTATAGCTGGTCATTAGTACATTTTTTGACTTTCCAACTCTATAGAAGAAATGACCATTTCATATCCCTGGCTTACACAAGAATTTACACAGGAATGTACAGTTTCCAACTTATAATCCTTGTATTCTTTCTTACTCTTTCATAATTGTCAGGTTCTTTGTGCTTCTATTTACTCATCATTTACTGTGTTGGGAAAATGACAAATATAAAGAAAATATGATTTATGTTCTCAAGGGGGAAGGAGAGGGAAGAGAACTTATTTTTATTGAGCAAATATTGTATGAACATTTCTTGTATGGCATGCCATTTAGTCCTTCCCACATCCTTATGAATTAAATAGGAGAGTATAATTTCACATATAAGGAAACTGAGGCCCATACTGATTAAATGACCTGCCGTAGTCTCACAGTGTGTCATTCCTGGTGCCAAATCAGGTTTTTCTGACTCTAGAGACAAAAACAAACAAAAAACACAATAATTTGTTGCAGAAATACAACTGCACTAATACAACTTAGAAAATGTTTGCGGGGAGGCTGGTGAATAGTGTGACAAAGGTCTGTTGTGATGGTTTCTTGTTCTGGCAAAGGCCTTTGAAAAATATCTTTTCAACACTCTTAGAATATATGCTTTTTTACTTAAAGGGCATCTATTATTTATTTTTTGTCATGTGAAGAACCATCAAGGTTTATAGAGAGAAAAGGGGTAGCCATTGACTTTTTAGATTAATTGAAAAATTACATATAAATGTCTTAAAGTCATTGGATATAAGTATTTTCACTCTTGTATAATTATATGATTTTAAAACTTCTGGTTTACATTTTAGGAAAAATTATCTTTATTTAGTCAACATTTGTCCAGTGCCTACTTTGTCAGATCTCGTAGTAGGTCTCCCGCATTTAAACTGGCAGCTATCTGTAAGTAGAAGATGCTTTCTGGCAGGTTCACTAGTGTGTGACAATTGTTTCCTATGTGATTGTCACCTTTCAGGTCCAGTAGCGAATTGTTTTTTATATACATAGAAGTGGTAAACCTTGGTGACACTGGCACTTATAAACCACAAGGAAATGCCAATTTATGAGATTATCACGTCGGGGCATCCCTTTTTGATATGTGGAAAAATTGTTTCTCCATTAAGGACACTTTCTTTGCCACTATCACGTGTCTAAGAAGCCAAATTAGTGTTGAAAATATTATTTGGGAGCATAACTTTAAAGCCAGAGGTGAGCGGCATTAGTCAGGAAGGTGATGCAATACCCCTGCTCTCAGGAGAGAGCTCTTTCCAGTGACTGCCATGCGCATGGCTCTCCTGGCTGGTGTGGGATTAGCAGTGACAGAGTTTGCTGCTCTGCACCCATCCTTTGCTCCTTGACATGCCCTCCCTTCATATGGGTCAAGGTTACCTACAGTCACATTATATGTGAGTGCCTGGCAGTCCCAGGGATCTCCAGGTTGTGTCATGTTTTGAATCAACTTTCTGAGGTCTGGAGGTATCTCTTTCAGTAATCTGCATTTTATTACACCCTCTCTTATAAACTACCTTGCATTAACTTAATGTGATCCTTGATCTGATCAATGCTTATGTTTAAGCAGTTGTAGTTCTTCTTGTACACAATATTCCATATCCTTCACATGCAGTGTTGAGCTCTGAGAACAGACAGGGCTAATGGGTGTGGGATCAGATTGTACCCGGGTTCCTTAATGATGTCCCAGGTGCCGAGTGGTTACAGCATTGCCCTTTGTGCTGTGTCTAGCTTGTCCTCATTTATTTGTATAAGGTCCAATCCTTGTGAAGTAATACTCGAAGTCAGATGTCTTCACTTCCTAAAAATCCTCTAAGGAAATCATTTTACAAAGAGAGTAATGATATGTTGATGCTAAGAGAGGCAGGTCATTTGATAAGTTGTTGGTCTTGTTTTGATCGTTATTCTTCCTTTGCTCTTTTTTTTTTTTAATAATTTTGATTTTTTAAAAAACATATTTAATTGATTTTTCACAGAGAGGAAGAGAGAGGGATAGAGTGTTAGAAACATTGATGAGAGAAAATCATCAATCAGCTGCCTCTTGCACACCCTCCACCGAGAATGTGCCCGCAACCAAGGTACATGCCCTTGACCAGAATTGAACCTGGGACCTATCAGTCCGCAGACCGATGCTCTATCCACTGAGCCAAATCGGTCCTGGCTTCCTTTGCTCTTTTGTTGATGGAAACCAACCTTATCCTTTGTAGTTATTCTTGGCATGAATAACATGTAGATCGTGATTGTATAGGTTCTTCTATTTTTCTCCCACAAAGTGTAAATGTGTACCATGAGACTGGTTAACAAAATTGTCCCATACTTTAGTCTGAAATAACCCACTTATATTAATCAGAATTTACTTCTGATTATAATACGTTTGAATAGCAGTCATTTTTACTTCTAAATTTTATTTGGTCATATCTAGTAATTACAATCCTATATCTATTCTCCATTCATCTAAAATTTATATTATTTTTGTGACCCATTAAGCTTTCCTTTTGCTTTGATTTATGAAGCTGAATTTTAAGAAAATACGTTGTTTTTTTTTTAATTGATTTCAGAGAGGAAGGGAGAGGGAGAGAGAGATAGAAACATCAGTGATGAGAGAGAATCACTGATTGGCTGCCTCCTGCACACCTCACACTGGAGATCGAGCCCGCAACCCGGGCATGTGCCCTGACCAGGAGTAGAACCATGACCTCCAGGTTCATAGGTTGATGTTCACCTACTGAGCCATGCTGGCTGGGCAGTGTCAAGCTGATTTTACTCAGGTGTTTTATTACTTCATCCAACAGTCCTGTTTTCGATGATGCAGGAGGATAAAAAAGAATCATTATGAATTTTCCAAAGTAGTTCAAAGGGGAGGATAAGATGTCAGGAAAATAATAATATTTGGTAGATATTTTGAAAATATTAACATAACTTGGTGTGTGTACGTGTATACATAGGTATGTAATATATATGTAATATATAACATGTAATATGCCATATATTACATGTCTGGAAGTATTTCTGAAGAAATTGAGCCTCATACTAAGCTTGATGAATGCACATGAATCTTTTTCCTTATAGTTCTATCAGTTCTCTGTTGGAAATCAGAGAGAAGGAAGGCTTTTATGCCATGGCCATTATCCTGAAATCCTTGTTGTGGATGCCACCAGCCTTGAGGTGTTATACTCCTTAGTATCAAAGATATCTCCTGACTGGATCAGCTCCATGAGTATTATTCGATCCCACCGAACACAAGGTCAGTATATGGTGCCCTGTAAGAACTTCAGCTCTATGACGTAATGGTTAATTTATTGTAGAGTTCATTATGTATCATATATCAATGTATTTAGTTATATTCTTCTATTTCAGAAATAGCTAATAATTTATGGTCTGTCTCTAATTTCAGAAAGGAATTTTTGATTGGATTAAGGCTTAAAGTGTTAGATTATCTCCATCCCATGGAATAGATCACTAGCTTTTGGCAATCTTAGTGTGTGGGGTGATTTCCTGAAAGGGAGGATGAATATCAGAACCCGTTGCAGGAATCGTGGGAGGAACCATAGTTTCACTTGTGTATTTCTTGGGCTTGGGGGAGGAGGGCGGGATGGGGTGGGGGAAGTGTCCCTCAGCCTGGCCTGCACCCTCTGCTCCTCCTCAGGGGATGTCCAACTGCCGGTTTAGGCCCGATCCCACAGTCAGACATTCCTCTCGCAATCTGGGACAGCTGGCTCCTAACTGCTCACTTGTCTGCCTGCCTGATCGCCCCTAACCTTTCTGCCTGCCTGCTTGATTGCCCCTAACTGCTCTCCCCTACTGACCTGATTGCCCCTAACTGCTTTCCCCTGCCAGCCTGATCACCCCTAACTGCTTCTGCCTTGGCCCCCACCACCGTGGCTTTACCTGGTCTAATTAGCATATTACCCTTTTGTTAGTGTAGATAATGAAAAGGAAGGGAATTATGCATAGTTAAATTTAATGAAAGTTCCTGGTATGTTTTCTCCAAATCTTATGAATTTAGGTTTTATATCATGTGTTTCTTTTGATCATGATCATTGGAGGTGATAATGTGCAATAAAATGTCTAGAAAAAGCAATGTCTAGAAAATGTCAAACTCACAGCCAATGGGCTACCTGCATTGTTTAAATTAACCAGACATGCAGGCAATGTAGGAGGGAAAGTGGATAAATAAGTGCCTTGAAAATAAAGTGAGTCTGCTCATTCATGATAAACAATTTAAAAAAAATATATTTTATTGATATTTTACAGAGAGGAAGAGAGAAGGATAGAGAGTTAGAAACATCGATGAGAGAGAATCATCGATTAGCTGCCTCTTGCACACCCCCTACTGGGGACGTGTCCGCAACCAAGGTACATGCCCTTAACTGGAATCGAACCCAGGACCTTTCAGTCCGCAGGCCAACGCTCTATCCACTGAGCCAAACCAGTTTCGGCTCATGATAAATAATTTAAAAATATGAATTTTGAAGATAAAAGTTCTTTGTTAACATAGTGATTAAGAAAATTTGAAATTATCAAAAACTTGTTTTCAAATTTATATATATAAAAGCCTATGTGACTGAATGTCAACTGGTTGATATGACATGCATTGACCACTAGGGGGCAGATGCTCAAAGCAGGAGCTGCCCCCTGGTGGTCAGTGCACTCCCACAGCCAACCTCCACAGCTATTGAACCTCCTGTAGACCCTGCCTTCAGCTGGCCTGCCCGATGGCTGCATTGGAACCTCCCGTAACTCCTCCCGTGGCTGGCCAACCTCCCGTGGCTCCTCCCCTTGGCTGGCCAGCCAACCTCCCTGGCCACTCTCCCTGGCCAATCCTGATTGGTCTTCATTGTTGGCAAAGCTGAGGGACTTCACCTGTGCATGAATTTGTGCACCAGGCCTCTAGCAAAAAAAAATTTCAAGTAGCTAGAAAAAATTCCTCCTTGAATTAAAATTTTCAGTCATCTCTATTATGCTTCAAAATCTGGTTTCTGTTATTTCATGAAATATAGAATTATGCTTTTATGTCAGTTGTAAAACATATTGTTATTTAATTTAATTAAGCAAACCCTGTTCCATATTACTACTGTGACCCACGTTACTGTTTAGAAACAGTGTATTTTGTTAATCCTCACCTGAGGATATTTTTCCATTGATTTTTAGAGAGAGTAGAAAGGAGGGAGAGAGAGAGAAAAAAATTGATGAGAGAGAGACACAGTGTATTGTATTTGTAACCTTGGCTTTTCATTCCTTCTTGGCTTAGAGGACACTGTGGTAGCACTCTCGGTGACGGGCATCTTGAAGGTGTGGATTGTTACCTCTGAAATAAGTGGCATGCAGGTGAGACAAATGAGACTGGATTAATTTCTCTGTTTTCCTTCTCAGGTAGTCTTAAATTTTCATAATGATAGTACATTCTTTTCTTAAAAGGGAAGGGAAAGCTAATCTTTTTTAATAGTCTTATTGACATGGTCTAAAAGATCTACAATGCAGTCTCTAAATGAGTCAAGTTTTTCACTTTTCATTGTACACATTTGCAGGGATAGAATTAGAGAAACATATTGCACAGGATAGGATGTAGAGAAATGTATAGAAGTGGTAGCACTTTCCTCAATTGCTTCTATTTAAGTTAAAAGGTAGTTTGCTCTAGGGAAAGAAAAATAAAGAAAGCCATTACAAAACATATATAAAGCCAATTTTAGTTCCCTCTCTCTGTTCTTTGGGCTTGATTTTCTTGTTATATTTCTTATCAGAAAGGAGGTCAATTTTTGGACAATAATTGATGCTAGTCTCTTCAGCTAGGGAATTTTTAGACATTCAATCTGTGAGAAACTGGAGGAATTGATCAGTTTTTGTTGTTGTTTGTTTTTTTACTTAAAAGCACATATAGCTACAAAAATTAGAATTTACTCAAAACTTTCATCATCTGTTATTGTGATGATATTCTGATTCTCATCAGTATTTTATTTTATTTTTTAAAATTTCTTTATTGATTAATGTGTTACATATGTGTCCTTATTCCCCCATTACCCGCCCTCTATACCTCCCCACCCTCATGCCCTCACCCCCTGTTGTCTGTGTCCATTGGTTGGGCTTATATGCATGCATACAAGTCCTTCGGTTTATCTCTCCTCCTAACCCCTCCCCTACCTTCCCTCTGAGTTTTGATGGTCTGATTGCTGTTTCTCTGTCTCTGGATCTGTTTTTGTTCATTAGTTTATGTTGTTTAATATATCTATATCTATATATCTATATCTATATATCTATCTCTATCTCTATCTAATCTATCTATATCTATATCTCATCAGTATTTTAATCTTGAGTACCTCTGTAGCAGAGATGTCATGCCCAGATGTTTTCATAATGCATTTGTGTTGTTTTTTACTGCTGTGGTACTCACAGGAGGGGTTAAAGTCATGACCATCAAGTGATGTCTTTATTTCATTTTGTTTTCTTTATCATTGTGTGATAATTTTAATTGACAACCAAGTCATTCCTAAAGTTTTGCAAATCTTTCTCTTTCCAGGATACTGAGCCAGTATTTGAAGAAGAATCCAAACCAATTTACTGTCAGAATTGCCAGAGCATCTCCTTTTGTGCATTCACACAGCGGTCACTTTTGGTTGTGTGCTCCAAATACTGGCGGGTAAGATCATTGCATAAGGAAGCAGTTGCATTTTCACCCTGTTGGTTTATCAGATTCCCAAAGAAAAATGTCAGGAAAAGTTTGGTGCAAGAGGTTAATCATTTGGTATTCATATGTGATTTTGATATTATGTTTTGAGGTGTTGGGATTTGGCCCTATATAGTTGTCTTTTTTATTTGTTTATAGAATGATTCAGTTAGTGATTATTATTCTGTAGATTTTAATTTCTACTTTTGCTGCTGTTTTAGTCATTATCTTGTCAGTGTATCATAAGCAGTGGCAGTGTTTGACATGTCTTTGCAGGTTGTTATTATTTTAGGTTCCTATTCTGTCCTAACTTCTTAGCGTCAGGAAGGTCTTTCTTCATCACTTCAAAGCTGATGAAGGTGTATATTGCTTCCACATTGCCAGACTTGAACATTTCTCTTTTTTTTTTTTTTTAAAAAAAAGCCAACAGATTTTTTTAATTGATTTCAGAGAGGAAGGAAGAGGAAGAGAGAGATAGAAACCTCAATGATGAGAGAGAATCATTGATCAGCGCCTCCTGCACATGCCTTAATGGAGATCAAGTCTGTAACCCAGGCACGTGTCCTGACTGGGAATCGAACCATGACCTCCTGGTTCGTAGATTGATGTTCAACCACTGAGCCATACTGGCTGGTGTGGCTTTAATATTTTCATAATAGAAAAGGTGTCAGTATGCTTTGATTGCTTGTACCAAAGCTTTCCCTGTTTTATTTCTTGTAATCTTTAACATCTCAGAGGGGAGATGTATTAGTTATCTAATCCTGCATAACAAAAATCACTCCAAACTAGACCACAGACACGTAGCATCACCCATCTGTAGCATGTATCATCACCCCACCTGTGGGTCAGGAATCCAGGCACTGCTTAGCTGGAACCTGCACAGGGTTTCTCACATGCTACAATCAAGTGTTAGCAGGGAATACTGCCTCATCATAAGGCTCACCTTGGGAGGGTCTGCTTCAAAGATTACTCACATGGCGGCGGGCAGGCCTCAGGTCCTCCTGACAGGTGGATGGACACTTTTCTTCCTTGTCACCTGGGCCCTTCCATCGGACAGGCCACAGCATGGGTGCTGTCTCCCCTCAGAGTGAGCTCACGAGAGAATGTGTAGCCAAGACCCACCTAACCTTGGAACTAAGATCCTATCTGCCACATTCAACTGTCTAGAAGCAGTCACAAAAGCCAGCCCACATTCGGGGAGAGGTTTACACAAGGATCTAAATACCAGGAGTCTGGGATCAGGGCAGCAGTCCCAGAGGCTGCCTATAGCAGTAGGAATGTTGCTTTCCACGTTTCGTAGATCAGGCATCTGAGGCATAGGGGGTGATAAATAGCTTGGCTAAGGCTCTAAAGTGGCAGTGGAATTGTTGGATTACAGCTCAGGAAGTCTGCCTCCAACAGCTCTAATACCACCAGGCAATGCACAGCACAGACTAGATCACAAATGTCTTCTTCCTTGTAGGTATTTGATGCTGGAGACTATTCCCTGTTGTGTTCAGGCCCCAGTGAAAATGGACAGGCATGGACTGGAGGTGACTTTGTATCAGCAGATAAAGTAATCATTTGGACTGAAAATGGGCAAAGTTATATTTACAAACTACCTGCCAGGTATTCAATAAATAATAACATAGGACTTCAATCAAAAGCAAAAGATTCTGAATTTGGGGTATAACCTGGAAGTATGCAAATGCATATAGTATCAATATTTAATATGGGGAAAAAGATTTAAAATGAGTTAAAAAAGTCACCTAGAACTTAAGTTAGATAAGTAATTCCACTTTAACTTCTAAGTACAATATAGGCGTATTTTATTTGAAATAGGATATTTTAATGATGTTCATTATTTCATGCTAAATTAATTTAATTATAACTTAAAAAAACATTTTTCATTTATGTCAAAACTGTCATATGACCTGACAAAATGTTCAATGTCAGTATTTTAATTGGATGATGTATTTTTCTCATTTTCAGTTGCCTTCCGGCTAGTGATTCATTCCGCAGTGATGTGGGGAAAGCAGTTGAAAATTTAATCCCTCCTGTCCAGCATAGTCTCTTGGATCGAACAGATAAAGAGGTAAAATTTTTTAGGTACCATTTATAATTGGTATGTTGGAAAATTTTCATAATTATATTTTTTTGGTGTATTTTGGTAGCATATTATTTGAAAGGTTCAATATAATTCAAGGCACTGTGAAATACTTTACACAGTCAATTGTAAGCACGATTTTAATATTTGTATATCTTATACATAGTATGACTATAATATAGCATTCATCGTTCTCTGAGAATACAAATGAGTTAATGCTGATTACATACTGGAAATGACTTTTGATAAAGTTCATGTTGATGGTGCAAATATATTTTATGCTATTATGCATCTATTAGCACAGTGACAGATGGAATGCCCTTTTAGAAGGGCAAGATCATCATGTAATAGTGCTCACTAATAACAATTCATTATTTGAACAAGGCATTGCATTATCTCCCTAAACCACGGAGAGATTTAAATCATTAGGCTTTAGAAATGAATAATAAAAGAAAATTTTCTCTCTAAAAACAAGTTTATTATGACTTCTTAAAATTTACAACAGCACTAAGTAATAGGTTTTCAATTCTTAGTACTGGGTTTTCAGTAGTTTTCTTTATTTCTAGGTTTCCACATTTTTTTATTCTTAGAATTTTGTTCCATTGTGATATGGAGAGATGATGAGGGAAAGGGAATCATTATTTACCATGAAATTTTTTAATATTGGGTCGGCAACTAAGTAATTGCGGATTTTTTAAAGAAAATCAAAGACAATTTTTTCATGGAACTAAATAACTTTATTCTGTAATGTATTGCCCATTTTGATCAATGACCTTTTGCCATCTTTCAGGCAGCATCATAATCCCACGTTCAAAAAACTTCTGGTTTTTATTAGCAAAAAACTGAATCAGGTACGATTTGACATCATCATCATTATTGAAATTTTTACCATTCAAGGAGTTTTGTAAAGATCAAAACAAAAAGTAATCAGATGGTGCAAGGTCAGGACTATATGGTGGATGTGGCAAAACATCCCAACCAAGCTCCATTAATTTTTGCCGAGTGACCAAAGATGTGTGTGGCCTTGCATTGTCATGATGGAATACAACACCTTTTCGATTTGTCAATTCGGGCCGCTTTTCTTCAACTGCATTGTTTAATTTCGTTAGTTGTTCAATGTAGACATCAGAATTGATCGTTCGGTTGGGTGGTAAGAGTTCAAAGTAGACAATTCCTTTGTAATCCCACCAAACTGATAACAAAACCTTCTTTTGATGAATATCAGCTTTTGATGTTGTTTGAGTTGGTTCACCTGGCCTGCTCCACTATCTTTTCCACTTGATATTGTTGTAAACAACCCATATTTCATCGCCAGTTATCAGTCGTTTTAAAAATAAATCATTTTCATTACGTTTCTTTAGCAAATCGCAGCTGCTAATGCATTGCGTTAACTGTGATTCTTTCAGTTGGCGAGGAACCCATGTATCGAGTTTTTGAACATAGCCAAGTTGTTTTAAGTGATTTTCAATGCATGTATGTGATACATGAAGCTTCTCTGCAATCTCACGTGTTGTACTGTGACAGTCCGAATTGATTATTGCTTTGATTAGGGCGTCATCAACTTCAACTGGACGACCAGAGCGATTTTCATCTTTGAGTAAAAAATCACCAGAACGAAATTTGGCAAACCAATTTTGACACTGCCGTTCTTTTAAGGCTTCATCACCATAAACAGCACATAACTTTTTATGAGCTTGCGATGCGTTTTTCCCTTTGCAGAAATAAAAAAGCAAAATATGACGAAAATGTTCCTTTTGATTTTCCATTTTTCAATGAACGCCAAACGAAAACTACAAAACAGATCAAAAAACTTTTTTTACTGATTAACAGCTGAATAGCCAACTATCAAATAACAAAATGTGTTTTACATTTGTACTAAGTCTGCAAACCTAAAAATTCAACTGAAGCCATATATGTGTGAAACCCGCAATTACTTAGCTGCCGACCCAATATATAGAATTTATATATGTATGTATAACTAAGATCTTCTATAACCTATCCTTTCCTCTTAACTTCAACTTCAACTTACTGCTCTTTAGCCTAGACCAGTGGTCGGCAAACTCATTAGCCAAATATCAACAATAAGATGATTGAAATTTCTTTGAGAGCCAAATTTTTTAAACTTAAACTATATAGGTAGGTACATTATTATTAACTTAATTAGGGTACTCCTAAGCTTGCCTTTGCTAAAAACTCAAGGGGCCAAAGAGCCGCATGTGGCTCGAGAGCCACAGTTTGCCGACCACTGCTCTAGACAATCACTTCCAGTAAAATGAAGGGATAGTGATTTTATAAAAAGTGTATACAAAACAAAACAAAAATAAGCACATTCCATTTTTAAAAAATATATAAATTCCCCAGTACATTTTAAATCAAAATGTATGATTATTTGGTGTGAGATACCCATGTAGTGAAATATACAATATTGGTTATTACAGCTGTTGTAGTAGCAACTTCTTGTTCAGCATGTTATTGAAGAAAACTTTTAGTAATTTTCAGAATTGTTTATGCTTAATATATATATATTTCTGTAGGCTAGTGCTTTCTAGGAAAGTAGTTAATACCAAATACAGTAATTAGATTATTTGACTATAATTGCCAAGACTGAAATCTGTTTATTACTGTTTTTTATTATAATGTTCTATGTTTTAACATTCAAGTATCTGTGAATGAATACTCCAAACTTTAATTTTAAGATTCTACCGCTGTTTAAAATTTTCAAATAAGTTATCTCACTGAAGACACAGGATCTTAAGCAGAAAAGTAATTTGTTTTAAAATGAAAATATGTACAAGACCCTAATGAATGTATTTTGTTCCTAGTAGTTTATTGCTAACATATCAGGCTATGTTCGAATTGATTATGTAAACGTGATGAAATGAAGTGTTATACTGTTGGCTGAAGAATATGCTCATTTTTAAAAAATAGAGCCTTCCAGTTGCACAGCCTGGTAGTTTAAGTTTGCTGCTCTTACTAGTGACTAATCAGGAATGGACAAAAGGTCAGGATTAGCCAGTTCTCCCTTTTGACCTTTAAGTGGAGACTTTTTGTTTTGGTAAAGAATACCATGTTTTATATTAACTATGTAATAACAGACAGTTCAGTAAGTTGTATTATTGTGGTGACTAATCAGTTTTTATAAAACAGCATAAATATAAAGATACAATTCTATAGAGAGAGTATATAATTTTTATTTCTTCGTGTTATGCTGGATTTCAATGTTAATTGGCATGTATATCAATGTTACAAAGTTACATTAAAATACTGTTGGGTGTTATATCTTGAGCGTGGCTTTTCCACAAAATACCATGGCCTGGGTGAGTCTATTTTGAAGAAGTGGCATTAGAATAAATTTAAGTTTAAAAAATTTGGTTCTCAAAAGAAATTTCAATTGTTGTACTGTTGATATGTGGCTCTGTTGACTAATGAGTTTGCCGACCACTGCTATTGTGGGCTTTCTATAAATTATTATTATTATTCATAGTTCTTAAATAAAAATATCTCCATGGTTCTTAGACGTTTTCCCATTTAAAAAAAAATACTGTTGGGTGTTATAAACACTTTTTCTTATTCTGGTACTGAGGCAAAGTACTTAACATCCTTATCTGAAAAATAAAATGTTAATGTGTGAAATATTTTGATTAAAAAAGCTAAAGATATTTGAACATATTTTTTTTTCAGTTGCTCATTTGCCCTCCTGTTACTCGGTTCTTCTATGGAGCCAGGGGATACTTCCATAAACTACTAATTCAGGGGGACTCTTGTGGAAGATTGAATATTTGGAAAATCTCAGACCCACCTGAGAAGCAGGAAGTTGAAGAGACAAATAGTAAATCAGGTACAGTGATTTCTTTTTTTCTTTTCTTTTTTTTTTATTTTATATTTTATTGATTTTTTACAGAGAGAAGGAGAGAGGGATAGAGAGCTAGAAACGTCGATGAGAGAGAAACATCGACCAGCTGCCTCCTGCACACCCCCCACCGGGGATGTACCCACAACCAGTGTACATGCCCTTGACCGGAATCGAACCTGGGACCTTTCAGTCCGCAGACTGATGCTCTACCACTGAGCCAAACTGGTTTCTGCAGGTACAGTGATTTCTTAATTTAACAACCTAATTACTAACCATTGGACAACAGATTCATAATGTCATATTCCATTTTCTTCTTAGAATCATGTTTGATAACAGTTATTCTTTGGTATATTACTAAATCAACTATAAGCATGCTTATTTTAATATGTAAAAAATTTTTTTTAACATGCTCAATGTTTTTCTTTTATACAAAACCAAACCTCTACAGGGTTGGAAATCACAACTTCTGTTAGTTTGCAAGAAGCATTCGATAAGCTCTACCCTTATCCAGCTGGAATTATAGATCAGCTGAGTGTGATCCCCAATAGCAATGAACCTCTTAAAGTAACCGCAAGTGTGTACATACCGGAACATGGACGACTTGTTTGTGGCCGCGAAGATGGGAGCATTATTATTGTACCTGCCACGCAGACAGCCATCGTCCAGCTGCTGCAAGGGGAACACATGCTCCGAAGAGGTATACTGACGACCTTCAATGTCTAAAGTGTCCAGAGAGCTCTGTACCGTGATAGTGACAATGTTGGCAGGCTTTGTTTTTACCATATACAGTGAATCAGTGTAGCTGTTAGTGTGCTGTGTGGCTGATAAGAGTTTAATGCTCAGATGATAAAATACTCAGTGCCTATTCTTGGGGTAAATACCACCTAATGACTGTGAATAAAGAAGTATCCAGTTTTATCTCTTTGATGTATATTAAGACTTACATTTACCAATAGTTAACCTCTATGTTTTACTAAATAATGAACTTTATTGTTATTAATACTGATAATCTTTTAGAACAGTACTGCCCAGTGGAAATAGATAAATGTAACAATGTATGTAATTTTATAATAGCCACATTAAAAATGTGAAAATGAAGCAAATAACATTACATTTAATAGTATGTTTTATTTAATTCAATATAGCAAAATTGTTTTTACTTCAGTGAGATACTTAACGTTATTATTTGTTATCCTAAGTCTTTGAAAGCTCATGTGTATTTTACATTTACAGCACACATGAGTCTGGACTAGCCACTTTTCACATGCTCAGTGGTCTCATGTGGCTCGTGGCTACTGTATTGGGCAGAGCAGTTTTAGGAGATAAAACCAGAAGCCTTTTCTTTGATAAAACTTATAGCCATTTTGACAATTCATGTTTGCTTTTATTTGTTGAAACTTTGTAAGACTTTTATTTTCCCATTTTAAATCCAAACCCTCATTCACAGGTTGGCCACCTCACAGAACACTCCGTGGTCATCGGAACAAAGTCACATGTTTGCTATATCCTCATCAGGTCTCCACTCGTTATGATCAGAGATATCTGGTATCTGGAGGTGTGGATTTTTCGGTCATAATTTGGGACATATTTTCTGGAGAAATGAAACATATCTTCTGTGTGCATGGTGGCGAGATTACTCAACTCCTGGTTCCACCTGAAAACTGTAGTGTAAGTTGGTCAAAAATGATTACTTTACTGTGATAGAGCCGAGTCATGTGGCTATCAGGCTCAATATGAGTAGAGCCTAGCTGAAACCGGTTTTGTTCGGTGGATAGAGCATCAGCCTGCGGACTGAGGGGTCCATTAGTTTAGTTTTAAAAAGTGATTATTTTTCATTTACATCTTGTTAAACTTTTAAGGTCACATAATTTCCCAAAGTATCCAGAAGAGGGCAGCATGGGCTTGTGAAACAGGAGTGCCAAGTATCCAAACTAAATATTGGAGTTTGTGCCTTCATTTGAAGTATTTCATCCTTAGCTCTTACAGACAGAAATATAATATGAATGGTATGTGTGACTATATGTGTGCAATGCGGCTAACATTCACAGCTGGTAAGAGCAATTAACAAATGAGGTTTTTCTTAGAATGTACTCTACTTTTCAGTCTGAAAATGTACCTAAAGCTTTTGCCTGAATTAGCTCTTTTTAAAATATATATATATTATATTGATTTTTTACAGAGAGGAAGGGAGAGGGTTGGAGAGTTACAAACATCAATGAGAGAGAAACATTGATCAACTGCCTCCTGTACATCCCCTACTAGGGGAGTGCCCCCAACCAAGGTACATGCCCTTGACTGGAATCGAACCTGGGACCCTTCAGTCTGCAGGCTGACGCACTATCCACTGAACCAAACTGGTTAGGGCCTGAATTAGCTCTTATCTTACTTTTGAATTTGGACTTTTGTTATTCTTTTAACTTTAATACTATATTTAAAAAACAATGTCTATCATTATACCATAGTCTCTGAAGCCAAGCAGGGTACACTTTGAAAGTAGAAATTAAGCAAATGCAAGAAATAGACCTATCATTTCCATTAATTTTCTACAATATAACAGTAGACATAATGTTCTGCAACATTCTTATTTTCCTGTAACACTTGGTTCTATTTTGACATCTGATTTTTTTTTGCAGTCAGTACTTTTTGAAATTAATTTTTATTTGTTTTAAATTAAATAACACATTGTTTAATATATGTAAGATACACATATTTTCTATGTCACTAAGTATATTCTAATGCTATTTTAAATGTTATTCTGTAGTTTATTGAAATTTATCAGAAAATTTAGAATGTTGCTTTATTAAACATTTTTTCTCTTATCAACAGTGGGGGTGAAAATTATTATAGCTAAGTATGTTTGCATATGTGGAATGTTTTTTTAGGATAAATTCTTAAATGTGGTATTGCTGTATAAAAGGGCATATTAATTTTTTTAAAAATATATATTTTATTGATTTTGTACAGAGAGGAAGGGAGAGAGATAGAGAGTTAGAAACATCGATGAGAGAGAGTCCTCGATCAGCTGCCTCTTGCACACCCACTACTGGGGATATGCCCGCAACCAAGGTACATGCCCTTGACCGGAATCGAACCCGGGACCCTTCAGTCCCCAAGCCGACGCTCTATCCATTGAGCCAAACCGGTCTCGGCTAATTTTTAAAAGCTTTTTAATAGATATTGCCAAATTGTCCTTCATTTGAACTTAGGAATAGGATTATACAACCATCATTTTACCCCCTTCATTCTGCATTATCCTGCCTATAATTGTTTAGTCTTGCTAATTTAGTCTTGTAAGTAGGTGTGTGTAGCATATGTGCAAGTATATAGTACTCGTTTTTATTTTGAAAGCATAGATGTGTTTATATACCAATACTATATAAATTGTTCATTCATATTGATTTATATTTTATTTATAATTTTATGTTTTCTAGATTTTTACCACTATCATATTACTATTATATTGAAGATAAAAATATATAAAAATATTCCTGCTGTGGATACTATCTATGTATTCAAATATAGTAAACCCTGTTTCTTATGTCAGAAACTGAAATATCAGTGATGCACTGAGAGTGTCAGTGAGGGTTCCTTTAGGCAGTAATGAGAAGGACCACATGTGCTGATATCGTGCCAAACATTTTAGAAATTCCTCTATTTTGGAAAAGTTTCTTCAGATTTTAAGTTACAGCCTTGTAGTGGAGAAGATTGCATTGGTATAAATTTATTCTTAGTAAGTCAGGAGTGATTAGGTGCTGAACTTTGTTACTGAAGTGGTTGATTTTGATTTTTTATTTGGGACTAAAAAGATAGTAGGACACAGAGCAAAGACTACTTTTTTTTTAAGTAACTTGATCATAAATCAATTTCAAAATGAGTTAAAATTTCTCTGAAAATGGCAGAAATTATTAGAAAAAAAACAAATGACTTTTAAGGTGGCTATGATTAGGTATAATATATTTTTATAGTAATTTATTTAGCAAATATCTGAGTGCCTGTCATATTCCATGCACCTTTGAAGACCAGACATATTATAGTGGACTAGAGGCCTGGTGCACCAAATTCATGCACTGGGTTGGGGTGGGGGTTTCCCTCAGCCTGGCCTGCACCCTCTTGTAGTCAGGGACTCCTTGGGGGATGTCTGCCTGTGGGGAATCAGGCCTAACCCAGCAGCCAGACATCCTTCTCTCAGTCTTTGGTGCTCGCTGCCTGGACCTCAGTCTTTGGTGCTTGCTCCTTACTGCCACCGCGGCTGTGCTCGCCAGCCTTGAGCCTGGCTTCTGGCTGAGCGGCACTTCTCCTGTGGGAGCACACTGACCACCGGGGGGCAGGTCCTGCATTGAACACCTGCCCCCTGGTGGTCAGTGCACATCATAGTGACTAGATTTGCATATTAAAGTTTTATTATATAGGACTATAGGCCCAGTGCATGAACTCGTGCACCTTGAAAGAAACTGGGCCCTGAGGCTGTGGTGGGCCCAGGAGCAGGTCTCAGCCCATCCTCCACGCCCCTGCCTGGCCCCTCCCACCACGGGCCCAGTCTCCTGCCTGCCTGCAGCCCCGCTCCCACCACTGCCACTCACACCTGCTGATGCTGTAGCAATTAGGGCCGACGCCAACAGCGGGTGTGAGCAGGACCAGCTCCATCAGCAGGCTTGAGCGGCAGCTGCTCTCCTCCCCCCCCCCCCCCCCCATCACCTCTTAGGAGCAGGGGGAGATGGAGAAACCCTCAGGGGTGATAGGGGCCAGCACTTGACACTCATACCCATCCACTGATGGTGCCAAGTGATCAGGACAGGCACCCGGCGCTAGCAGTGGGTGCAAGCCGGGCCGGTGCTGGCAGTGGGTGCAAGTGGCAGCTCTGGCATCAGCAGCAGGTGTGAGCAGGGCCATCACCAGGAGCAGGTGCAAGAGGTGGCTGCCATCCTGATCTCCCCTCAGAAGCAGGGGAGGTGGAGAATTCCTGAGGGGCGATCAGGGCCAGTAGCAGCTACTCTCACCTGCTGACAGCACCGAGCAATCAGGGCTGGTGCTGGGCGTTGGCAGTGAGTGCGAGCATCCAGTGGGACTGCAGGGTATGGCAGCAAAGAATTTTCAGTAACCACCAGAAGTCTCCCCGAAGACAGCGACTGGTGCCCTGCCTTGGTCTGGTGTCCCCACTCATCTGCTCCACCATCCTGCTGCAGCCAATGCCTGCCATGTTTTGAATGCACCCCCTTGTGCACATCATAGCGACTGGTTGTTTGGTTGTTTCACTGTTCAGTCTATTCTCATATGAGGGTTTTATATATATAGATAAGGCATAGTGCCTGTTCAATAGAATTTCATCTAACGAGGGAGTCAGAATAGAAAACAAGCAATTGTTATGCAGCATGATAAACACTTTGAAGTACCTATTCTGTGACCTCCCTGAGTGCGAGGCCCTCAGGAAGATTCTAAATGGGGTACCTACCTAGTAAACTTAGGGGGTTTGGGAAGATTTCCAAGAAGGATGATATCTACTTGAATTTATTAGTTTGTTTGTTTGTTTGTTTGTTTGTTTATTTATTTATTTATTTATTTATTTTAGTGTTATCAGGTGTATTAAATGTGTTTTGAAAGTATCTGAATGTCTTAGTTTTGTGGAGGGGTATGAAATCGTACATACGTGAACAACCTCTGTTTGCAGAGGTACTTAGTTTGAGATGGGGAGTAGTCTGAAGCACGTGAGAAGTTGCTGTGACTAGTACCTGATGGCTCTGATATCACAAACACTGATAGGAATTAACATATTTGTAAATTACTTTGAAAAGGATGACCAAGAAATCAGAGTAATGGTTTTGTTTGTGCTGCGGGCTAGTTGTAGGTGAGACCATTAGGGCACATGGTTTCATCCTATGTAGGAAGAGTATTTGAAAGAAAGCAGTGAAGATGATAAAAATATGAAACCCCGCTCAAAAGTAAAATATGCGAGCTATTCTTTCAAAACAAAGATTTGGCAAGAGTAAAGTGAAATATGTATTAAAAACAACAAAAAATGGCAGTTATTCTATAATGATTTTTATTTGAAGTCATAATCAGTGGTCTTCCTTAGACGTTGGTGAAAACTCTCTGAAGGAGTTGTAGACCACTTTCTGCTGTAAGGAGTGGATCCTACACTAAAGAGCTGCCTGTTGGTCACGTCTGCGAGAACAGGGCCTTTAACCAAACAGACCTAACCCTTTCTTCATAGTTATCTTCTGTATGTAGTGAATGCATGATGTTTAAAATAGCCCCCAGAAGCCTTAATTTTTATTTTTTTATTTTTTATTTTTTATTTTATTTATTTTAAAAAAAATATATTTTATTGATTTTACACAGAGAGGAATTGAGAGGGACAGAGAGTTAGAAACGTCGATGAGAGAGAAACATCGACCAGCTGCCTCTTGCACACCCCCCACTGCGGATGTGCCCGCAACCAAGGTACATGCCCTTGACCGGAATCGAACCCGGGACCTTTCAGTCCGCAAGCCGACGCTCTATCCACTGAGCCAAACCGGTCCGGCAGAAGCCTTAATTTTTATATAAAACATAAATATCCAGTTAGATGGTTTGTCAGCATTTTTTTTTTTTTGGTCTTATTTTCTAAAATAGCTGTTTTAAAAGAAAAACACAGCTCTCTCTTTTTTTAAATAGAAGGATGGGCTATGGATTTCTGAAGAAAAAATTTAGTTTTATGAGAGTATGGAAATGAAATTAATATTCATAGGTTCTTATTTTCCCTTTAGGTAGAATATTTAGAAGTGATAAATGATGCATTTTAAATGCACATTTATGTTCCAGAGAAAGAGTTCTGGGAAGTACAAGAAATAATGATTAAGAGAACAGTGGGATTGATTTATGAGTGAAAGAAGCTGGTCATTTATAGCTTGTCTCAGGATGGACATATTTATAAAGGAGAGACATGAGTTAAGTGTTCATATATTTAAAGAATATTCAGACAAAGAGAATAGTTATTTGGGGAAGCTAGGAGATTATTTCTGAAACGATAGGAAGAAAAAGAATAATTTAGTTTAGCAAACAAACTAGCAAAACCAGAAAAAAAAAAATGTAATTGACATTGGGAACTGTTAGAAAGCAAGTCACCTCCCCAGGGAGCTAGTAGATGGGATAAACTCGCTGTCTCTGATTTCTGTAACTCGTGGCAGATGCTGAAGAACAGGTTACATAAGAGGTTTCTGGGAATGGTTTAAAATTTAAATGAAGTCTAGTAAAATGCTAAGGTCAGGCCGGATGACCTAGGTGGTGTATTCTGACTCTCTCAGATTCTGTGATAGCTTGTCGCATTCTGCTGCTTGGCACTAATGTACCGTGATTATATACTGGCAGATTCGATGAGACTTTGTTTGGTTTAGAATCAGAATTCTTTGAACAATAATAATTAACCTTGGAATAAACTTACTTTGGCCCAGTATCTTCCCCCCTATCCTTGCCCCAGTGATCTTACTTTTTTCAACAGAAAATAGAGTTTTTACTTGGTTAAATGTTCTGTTGCTTATTGTCAACCTTGCTTTTATTTTATATTTTTAAATATGTTTTATTGATTTTTCACAGAGAGGAAGGGAGAGGGGTAAATAGCTAGAAACATCGATGAGAGAGAATCATCGACCAGCTGCCTCCTGCACACCCCCTACCAGGAATGTGCCCGCAGGCAATGTACATGCCCTTGACTGGAATCAAACCTGGGACTCTTCAGTCTGCAGACCGATGCTCTATCCATTGAGCCAAACCAGTTTCAGCTGTCAACCTTGCTTTTAATTAGCTTATGATGTGATGGGTACATATTGCTTCCAGGACAGAGTTAGTAGTGTATGGAACATGGATTTGGGTGATTTTCACCTATAAAATACCAAGCCAACTTGATAGGAAGCTTAGTCTGTGCTGTACCATAACAGTAAATATAGTTAAGTGGTATTGATGCACCAGTTGATAGGAATGGTTGGTGAAGTGGAATATTAGTGAGATAGTTGGGGTATGGGTTGTTGTTTTTTGTGAGTGTGTTGTTAATCCTCACCCCAGGATATTTTTCCACTGATTTTTAGGGAGTGAAAGAGAAAGGGAAAGACAGAGACATTGATGTGTGAGAAAAACACATCGATTGGTTGCCTCTTGCACAAGCTTGGATCAGGGCCCAGACTGAGAAGGAGCCTCAACCAAGATATGTGCCCTTGACTGGTATTGAACCCGGGACCCTTTGGTTCACAGGCTGATGCTCTATCCACTGAGCCAAACCGGCTAGTGCCAGAGCTTTTATTTATTTCAGTTTTTTAACATTGAAGATTTAGCTTCGGAACATTTGCTAGATGGAAGGACATGGGTGCCTTACTTGTTTCATACATCAGGTGGGCACGTGCCACTGCAAGAAGAGTGACAGCATTGTGCTGAGTAGGTTCGCTTCCAGTTAAAATGTATTTATTTACTGAAGGGAATTTCAAATTATATTCCATAGCTCTTAACCTAGCCATCACAAAATGGACAGAGAAAATATGAAAGGTATTGCCAATGAAAAATTAAATCTTTTCAGCAGTCACATTATGATGTTCAAGCAATGATCATTTTATTTTATTATTTATTTACTTATAATTCTTTATTGTTGAAAGTATTACATATGCCTCTCCTACCCCCCAACACCCTCCCAGGGACCTCACTGTCTGTGTCCATGGGCCATGCATATATGCACACAAGGTCCTTGGGTTGATTACCTCTCATCAGCCCACTGTCTCCCCTGTCTTCTGTACTCTGTTCCAGAAGCAATAATCATTTGATCAATCTGGCAGGAAGCTATAAAAAAATAATCATAATTAGCCGAAGCCGGTTTGGCTCAGTGGTAGAGCGTCGGTCTGCGGACTGAGGGGTCCCAGGTTTGATTCCGGTCAGGGGCATGTACATTGGTTGCGGGCACATCCCCGGTAGGGGGTGTGCAAGAGGCAGCTGGTCGATGTTTCTCTCATTGAACTTTCTAGCTCTCTATCTCTCTCCCTTCCTCTCTGTAAAAAATCAATAAAATATATTTTAAAAAAATAATCATAATTATATAAAATATATATTTGCATCTACTACAACAATAAAACCTTTCTATCCTATATAATAAAAGGCTAATATGCAAATAGAGTGAACAGTGGCATGACCGGTCGCTATGATGTGCAGTGACCACCATGGGCAGACGTTCAATGCAGGAGCTGCCCCCTTGTGGTCAGTGCACTCCCATGGGGGAGTGCCCCTCAGCCAGAAGCCAGGCTCATGGCTGGTGAGTGCAGCGGCAGTGGTGGGAGCGTCTCCGACCTCCACAGCAGCGCTAAGGATGTCTGACTAAAGCCATCAGGTAGACATCCCCCGAGGGCTCCTGGACTACAAGAGGGACTGAGGGACCCTCCCCCACCTCCCGAGTGCATGAATTTTGTGCGCCAGGCCTCCAGTGCTAATATAAAGTTAAAATTGTTAGCAAGACATTTATGACAATTTTCATTTCATCTTAAATTTGTTTATTTAAACTTTGAGTCATCCTTTTGAAATACATATTTTTGTTCATGGTTTACAGTGTACATGATGTATTGGCACAGTATGTATGTAATTTATAAATATATGTATAATGTGAATACATTGCAAAGTTTTTTAATGAATGGGTATGTGATAAAAAAGTTCTGAGCATAAATTAAAGATATAAGGTTCCCATTTTTTAGTAGTTGTGTTATTTTAATTACACAATTTAAATGTCTTAAGACACATTCTCATTATAATGCCCTGATATTTTAGGTGACTTTTCCAGTTGAAATGAAAAAAAAAATTAAATAGAGTGAAATTAATGAAATTATAGAATAAGTCACTGTCGGAGAAGAAAATGCTCAATAACCAAGATCTTCAGAATTTAATAATAATAATAATAATAATAATAATAATTATAATTCAGCTCATTTGTGGGGAAGCCAGGTCTACATCAAAGAGAGATAGGGGTTATAAAATATTTTTTAAGAAGGGCTTCTTTAATAATTTTGAGGACAGATAAGAATAAGCCAAGTTAATTGTGTTTTAGCAAATCTTTTAAGGGCTTTCATTTAGCAGATAGCTGAGAATTATTTATCGTTACCCTGTCCGTTGTTGAATGAAAATTAATACCAAAGTGGTGCTTGAGAGTGGTCTTTTTCCATTTTCCATTTAAATAGGCTAGACATTTGCTTTGTTTATACCATTAATTTGTTTTCACATAGCCTGCGAAGGTAACCTCCTCAGAATTAATTAGTGGAATCAAAATTAATGAGGTTTTACTGTACTGGGCCATTTCCACTGTAGGCCAGTTTTCTTCACATGAGTTGGACTAGCATTTTCTTGAAAGAAGAAAAATTAGATTTATTTTAATCCATATTTAAAAAGCAAAGAACCATCTTTTCTGGTGAGTTAAGTACCTCTAATAACTACGCTTTCTTGGACTTAGTAATATTGATTTTTTTGTTTTGTTTTTAGTCTTGATTATTTTGGATATTTCCAGACTGTTGCTTATTACAGTAAAGCCAGAGTTAACTCTTCAGCTGCTTATTTTCCTTCATAGGAACAATGTGTCATTTTTATTTTGGATAATTTTTTGTGTGTGGGTGGAGTGTGTTACTTGCCAATTTTCATCATTTTTGTACTATATGAATGAACAGATCTATTCTTTAAAACATATATATATTTAAAATATATTTTATTGATAATTTACAGAAAGGAAAGGAGAGGGATAGAGAGTTAGAAACATCGATGAGAGAGAATCATCAATCAGTTGCCTCCTGCACATCTCCTACTGGGGATGTGCCTGCATCCCAGGTACATGCCCCTCTCCGGAATCGAACCCGGGACCTTTCAGTCTGTAGGCCGGTGCTCTATCCACTGAGCAAACCAGTTTCGGCTAAAACATATTGATGTAAATGTATGTATTAGAGAGAATCCATTATGAGGAAACAAAAAGTTAGAATTTTTGGTATTGTAGTTCTTTTTTCCCTTCAGAAAATTACATCCTATAATCTTTTTACTTAAAGCAGATCCAGTGGTATTATTTAATATTTGTTTTGTATATTCTTTATTTTTACTAATAAAAGTGATAACATGAACTAGAGCTTTTAAATCTTTTTTTATGAGGATGGATTGCATTTTCTTGAAGTTTTGAAATTGTCCACCTGCAATTAAATGGGGAGAGTGAGAGTTCTGACAGTGAATTTCTCACGAGGGGTTGATGCTGAAGGTCAAGTTTCTCAAAGGAAGGGGAGGCCTTTTTGTCTGTTTGCCTAATGTCTGCAATTATAAACTACAGTAAGAGGTATTAGGCAAAGAGAGAAAGAGCATGTGTAGTTAAGTGGTTGTCAGTTTTCTGTGATCTCAAATGTTGCGATCTACTAACAGACCATAATTTGAGGAACACCAAATACAGTAAAGAATATTAGTAAACTTCATCTATTTATTTTTAAGGTAAAATAAATGTCACCCTGACTCATGCCTTGTTTTTTTCTACTCTTTGAAAAAAATGACAAGATGTTTGTGAATATTATTGAAATGACAGTGGACTTGCAAATAAGCTAGTTTAGGAGTGTGCTTTAATTAAAAATAAGCTCATTCTAAAGATGATTTTGGAGAGTTTGTGAGTCGAAGTAGCAGAGTCAAAAGTTGTGACAGGTGTTTTGCATACTGTGGCAGATCTGTGCTTGATTAAAAGACGTGAAAAAAATGAAAAGTACGGTGTTTAGGAATTATTATTTAAAATTAAAAAAATATATATTTTATTGATTTTTTACAGAGAGGAAGGGAGAGGGATAGAGAGCTAGAAACATTGATCAGAGAGAAACATCGATCAGCTGCCTCCTGCACACCCCCTACTGGGGATGTGCTTGCAACTAAGTTACATGCCCTTGACTTGAATCGAACCTGGGACAGTCCGCAGGCTGATGCTCTATCCACTGAGCCAAACCAGTTTTGGCTATTATTTAAAATTTTTTTAAATTTTCCGATTATAATTGACACACATTATTATATTAGTTGCTGGTGTACAACATAGTGATTAGACATTTATATAACTTTTGCAGTGATTGCCCTGGTAAGTCTAGAACCCATCTGACACCATACGTAGTTATAATATTACTGACTGTAGGAATTAAAAAAAAAATCCATTAGATATATTTCTCTCTAATGAAAGAAATACACAAGTAACCACTTTTTGGCCGATTGATGTTGCAAAATAGGAAATAGAAGTTTACCAGTTATGTAGCAAACATCTCTTTTTGTAAGTTGGATATATTTGATAAATACAAAGTCAGCACTAATGGTAATCTGTAGAAGTGTAAAGCCTCCTTTGTATTACCTTCAGTTACCAATATATGTCTAGTGAAACTCACAAATATTTTATGTAGTGTGAAATAACTAAAAATAAAGCTATATATGTTTGTTTTTTACTGTTTTATTTTAATATTGCCTATATTTAAATGAATTTTTTTGTAGTTTGCCACTTTATTTACTGCTTAATTATAAAGCTAATTTTTATGAGCCATAAAACTATTCCCCCATTCCTCAATATGTTTTTTTAAAAAAAGAAATCATATTTTATGTCTCAATTGAATGCTTATCAAGAAACATGAAATAAGTAAGCATAACAAATGCTTATTTGAGAAACTTCTATATGATCTATAATAATAAAAACTTAATATGCTATTTAGACTGGACAGCCAAATGATCTTCCGGATGACCTTTCTGACGAACTTCTGGATGAAGTCGGGGCTGTGAGGACCAAGTCACTTCCACAAATTTTGTGCATTGGTCTCTAGTGTTTTAATAAAGGTTTTTAATAGATTTTTCTGAACTTAGTTTTAAAATTAGTTAACTTGGATTGCTTTTGTTATAGTATTTAAAATATGCATAAAACAAAAAGTACAAAAAAAGCTAACACAGAATAAAAGAATGAAACACCCGAATCTAAGAAAAAGGTAGTTCAATCTTAGTATCTATGTTTTATTAATCTTCTGTTTCATTAAAAAATAGATTTTAGGTTGAAAAAATAAACATTATTGTCCTAGCCTGTTTGTCTCAGTGGATAGAGCATGAGCCTGTAGACAGTAGCGTCCCAGGTTCGATTCTGGTCAAGGGCATGCACCTTGGTTGCAAGCTCCTATACCTGACCTAGGCCCTGGTTGGGGCATGGGCAGGAGGCAACCAGTCAGTGTGTTTCTCTCACATTGATATTTCTCTCTGTGTTTCCCTCTCTCTATAAATATCAATGGAAAAAATATCCTTGGGTGAGGGTTAAAAAAATAATAATAAGATAAACATTATTCAGTAGGATTAAAAATAAAGCTAATCACGGTGAAGAAAAAAATGAGAGCAGAAAGTAGATGAGACCAGTGAGTCTCCATATTCAGAAATGTGTGCCCAAGGTTTTGTACTATTATCAACAGAAGATTGAGACCTGAGTTTCTTAGTAGCCAAAACATAAAAGGAACCAGTTAGAGCAGTTCCCCCCAAACTGTGTTCCTCAAAAACTAGGTTACCGTAGTCACATAAACTTGGAGATGAGTGATGTGTTGAAGGTTGTTAAAGGTTCTTGGAAGTTCTGTGGATAAAATCAGTTGTAAGTTGCGTTCCCCGTGTACATTTGGCCACCCACACCCTCCCTTTTTAAAGAAATTTGGTACATGTCAGCATTTCTCACTCCTTGAGATACACCAACCAGTAAGCTATTATTCTTTAGCTAAAAACAGGCTATTTTACTGAAGTGAAGGCCAGCAGGTTGAGACGTGCGAGCTTTCCCCTTTGGGTACCTTGAAGGGATAGTGTATACTAATATATAGTGCAGTGCGCCTCATCTGGAATAAGTAGCCTCAGTATATACAATCATGAGTTTCAGATGGCTGTTTTCATATGGTTTCTTCTTAGTATGTGCTAAAAGCATAATCCGAGTCACTAAAAACGTGAATTAAGTTTTTAAATTGGTTAGAAATTATCTCAAAAAGTATCAAGACTCATTTTTAATTTTCCAGGTCATGGATTTTGTTCTCTGTTGCTAGTGAAAAATCTTTACCATCTTTGTTCTATTATTTATATTGCCTCTTGTGCTAAAAAGGAATTGAAGGGCAAAAGCTGGAGACGAGCAGAAAACGCGCAGCAGAATGCTTAATTGGCTATTGTGTGTGGATGAGGTGGCGCACCCCCTGACATTATAGACAGAAGCTGTGAAGCACATCCACAGATAATACAGGCTCTCCGTGGCTCCTCAGAAATGATTGTGGCCGAGGGACCATGAGGGCATTATTTTTGAGCAGAGGAGCTGGGAAGAGCACGGGTCTAAATGAGAGTCACAAACAGAAAGCAGCACCACGGAGAGCAGCCCTGGCCGCTAACAAAGGGAAGTTCACACTGTGGAAAGGGAACACATAATAACAGATCAATGCTCCCCCAGCTTCTGCCTGCTCACATAGAGCAGTCATTTTAGTAAGTCCACCTTCACATGTGAACAGCAGATTTTCCAATGCATCTTTCCCACCCTTAATCAAGGCTTACGTGTGTGTGTGTGTGTGTGTTTGTGTTTTGATGACTGATGTGGGTGTTTTATGTATAATGTAAAGGACCGTATTTTCAGCACAACCAAATATTATGGATGGTTTTTCAGGAGTCATGATGGCATAATTAATTGTGGTATACCTTATGGAAGATAGGATTCGTTTTACTCTGGATTTAATTTAAATGTAATTAAGGTTTATTCTTCTTTTTAGGCAAGAGTGCAGCACTGCGTCTGCTCTGTAGCCAGTGACCACTCAGTAGGACTCCTAAGTCTGCGAGAGAAAAAATGCATTATGTTGGCATCTCGTCATCTTTTCCCTATCCAAGTGATTAAGTGGAGGCCTTCCGATGATTACCTAGTAGTGGGATGTTCAGATGGCTCTGTGTACGTCTGGCAGATGGATACTGGTAAGAAAAAGTGTTAAGAGATAGACTCCAGCCCTAGCCGGTTTGATTCAGTGGATAGACTGTCAGCCTGCGAACTGACAGGTCCTGGGTTCAATTCTAGTCAGGGCACATGCTCAGGTTGTGGGCTCAATTCCAGTAGGGGGTGTGCAGGAGGCAGCCGATCAGTGATTCTCTCTCATCATTGATGTTTCTATATATCTCCCTCTCCCTTCTGGATATGTTATTCTTATAACCAGTTTAGTATTATTAACCCATTTTAGTGTAAACCATATATAATACTGAATTCACAATTCTGACCTTCAGGAGGATTTTTGGTAAACTACTAGTCAACATGGCAGTCTTTAATTGAGATAAATATGAAGAAGCAGGATTTATTTTGGATATAAACCATAATAGGAAATATACATTATTTCCCCCCTCCTTGCTGTTCAGGCTTTAACTAGTGATGTTAGGGTGTCTGGGGAGTTAGTTAAGCACATCCTGAAGGTATTGACATTATTTATTTATTAAATTTATTTATTTATTAACTAAATAAATAATGAAGCTAAATAAGTCAGTTTCAGTCAAAGTTTAATATATGAAATGTATTTAAACTTTGAGGATATACTTTATTCCTCTTAGTGTTCTGGGAATGTATTTTTACAAATGAAACCATATTATACTAAAACTACACATGCATATTATAATATATAACTTTCTGTTTGCTATTGAATTGCTTTATTGGAAGGAGTTTGCACATTAACTTAGGTAAGAAATGTATAGAGGGAAAGTATGGTCCAATAAGAAGCATTGAAGTGGCTTCAAGCTGAAGTAGTACCGGAAGACATTCCATTGGGTATTAAGAATAAGAGTCAAGAAATTTGCAGATAGAATGAAAAGTTATAATCCTAACTCCTACCCCCACCAGGCCTCCCATTTTGTGGAGATTTCCTAGAGAAAGAAAAGCTTCAGGAATTGTTCAAGTAGAATAAACTGGAAAAATAGAAAACTTGTTTTTTGTTTGTTTAAGATTGATATACAACTTAGAGGAAGGTGAAGTCATGGGCTTTGATGTTTGTAGTAGAGTAATGGTGTGGATAGATCCAGGAGACCCATCTTGGAAGTGTAGAGAAAGTGGAAAAGCCTGGGGGAGGTCGTTAAAATCTTGGCTCTGAACTTGCCTTTGTTGGAAAGTTGTGGTAGGGGCCTTATGAGCAGGGACACAAAGGTAATGCTATATGGGAGATCCTTAGAGGAAGGAAATACAAGAAAATCTTTCTGGGAGGCACCGTTAAAACATATTTCTACATAAAAAAGTCCCTGCCTTTTTTTTTTTTTTTTGTCTTAAACTATTTAAAGCTGTACGGTGTGTGTAATAAGTGTGCTTGCGTGTCTTGCAGGTGCATTGGATCGTTGTGTGATGGGGATAACAGCCGTAGAGATACTGAATGCTTGTGATGAAGCGGTTCCTGCCGCAGTTGATTCGCTTAGTCATCCGGCAGTCAACCTGAAACAAGCCGTGACAAGACGGAGCCTTGCTGCTCTGAAAAATATGGCCCATCATAAGCTACAGACCCTTGCAACTAATCTCTTGGCTTCTGAATCCTCTGACAAAGTAAGTTTTGTATGTGCGCTTGTGTGTTTGTCTCCTTTAACTTCATTTAGTAATACAGCTTTGGCATGACTTAGGGAATAATTTTGGGAGACAAACTGGTGAAAAAATAATATTCTGGTTGTAATTTAGGTTTAGCCAAGATAGTTTTAGAGTATTATGAATATTTGGCATTTTGAAAAGTAAATTATTCTTATCATTAAAAATATTTTAACATGGTTGCTACTGAATTCAGTGATTTTAATTCCTGTATTTAGAGGAATTTAAAAAATATATATATTTTTATTGATTTCAGAGAGGAAGAAAGAGGGAGAGAGATATATAGAAGCTTCCATGATGAGAGAAAATCATGGGTTGGCTGCCTCCTGCAAGTCCCCCACTGGGGATCGAGCCCATAACCTGGGCATGTGCCCCAGACCAGAATCAAGCCCAGGATCCTTCAGTTTGCAGGCCGATGCTCTATCCACTGAGCCAAACTGGCCAGGGCTAGACGAAATGTTGTATATATAATATATCTACTTGACTTTCTGACAGTTTTCCTTTTGAAGGATTGAGCATTAGCTAATATCTCTAGGAGAAAACATAATAATTTAGGTACACAATTAAGATGTCTGTAATTGCAGCTTATCACTGTGTTTTAAAAGTAGGTTTTGATTTTAGGCCATTATTTCTAAGGGACACCAACAAAACAAAAAAAGGACTGAAGAAAATACTTGACACTACGTACAGTGGACTTGGACAAGTGATGGCATTTTAATGTCAGATCCTAGCTCAGTCACACGTTCCTTGCTGACACAATCAAAGCATCTGTTTCTTTTTCAGTTAAAAGAAAATTATCCTACTAAAGAAGAAACAATCCCAGTTAATTAATTGGTTACTTAGCTTTAGTTTTGTAGGGGCTAGCCACTATTTGGTGTGTGGTATTTGTGTTCTGGGGTATTATTAGAACTAGTTTGTCTCTGGTAATGGATAAATGAAACTTAGAGACAATCCCAATATTTCATCTGAGTCACAACTTAAAATTTCATCTTTTAAATATATATATATATATATATATATCTTTAATGGGTTTCAGAGAGAAAGGGAGAGGGAGAAAGAAATAGGAACATTAATGATAAGAGATAATCATTGATAGGCTGCCTCTTGCACACCCCACACTGGGCATCGAGCCTGCAACCCAGGCATATGCCCTGGCTGGGAATTGAACTGTGACCTTCTGGTTCATAGGTTGACGCTCAACCACTGAGCCACGCCAGCCAGGCTACTGCATAAAATTTCTAATTCCATCTAAGTATTCATTAGAATTATTAATGAATAACTAATAATTAATTATTCACAAACACTTCTATTTTTATTTTCTCTTATTCCTGATTTTCCTTTTTTGTTTTTTTAAGGATTGGCATATGAATAAATAGTGAAGACATTGAAATGCTGACCTGTAAAGTTGAAAATTTGCCCATGAATTAGTACTAATGGCATATATAATACTATAGGCTTATCCAGTGACCCAGGTCCACTGCTACAAGACTGAGGAGGTTCACAAGCAATATATTTTACTTTAATACAATTAGTACAAATTGGCAGTAATATTTGATCATTCTGGTTTTTTACAGATATAAATGCTTTATTGGCTTTATTATATTGTATATTTCATAGATTAGAATTATGAAATCCTTCTGTGCTTATTTTCATGTCTTCAGTCCCATGTTCTAAGTATGAATAGAAATCACAGTCTAAGTACATTTGCCCTGCCTATAATTTTTTTCAATGGACCATGTAAATGTCCCTAGGAATTCAGTGTTCATAGCACATTAATGTTCTATATTATTTTAATTTTGAGAAAATTTACAAAACAGTATATTCAAGGGCAAGCATATATATGTAATTTCTAAATATATTATTTTTCTTGCTGGTATCCCTTAGAAGTAAAATTTGGAAAAATGACTACACATCTGGAAAATTAAAGAAATAGAAATGATCCGGTAACATTTATGAATGGCTTTTGTAAGTGGTCATGGTCCATTATGTGATTTTTACAATCTTGTTTGTCCCTGTTTTAATAGCGCATTTTATAGTGCAATTAGTGATAAAAGCACCAGATATCAGAGACTCTATACTTATGTATTGTAAAATATATTGCTTGTGAACCTCCTCAGTCTTGTAGCAGTGGTAATTGTTTCCTAGCCTACAAGGAAAACAATTATAGGAGGGGGAAAGGCTTAGGAAGCTGAGGCTGCAGGAAGATAATCACTTTATGAAAAATGTATGTTGGCTGGACCATTAGGGATTTCTCTAACTATTTTCTCATGCTGAATTTGAGGCCCCTTCAGAGGTTATTTCTAACCATAGGAGAAATAAAATCCACCCAAACTGAAAAAACCAAACAACTAAGTTCTTAATGCAGGACTTTCTCTCGGATATGGGAACTAACTTTTTCATGGGTCCCTCCACAGAAAGTCAAATCTCTGCAGGGATACCCTAAAGAAGGATCCTGCTCTGTCCTTGGTAGGTTATTGTTAGCAATTGGGCTATTTGAAAGTAAAGATATTTTATATTGCTAATTATGTTTATTATGGCTTTGCAAACAAAAATGGAGAATTCATTGTCCTATGACTTTTTTCTTTCGCTGGAAGATCAGGAAGATACTAAGTAGAATTATCCTTTCTTCCTATATTGAATCTTTGCAAGGTGTGTGTATTTGAATCCCAGTGTATTTCTCTTAGGACATGTGTCTTATTTTCCCTTTTATTATAATAACTTATGTACTTACCCCATTCTTCCCACTGAAATACAACCTCCTTGCAGGCACAGATTGTGATGTATTTATTTCTGTGTTTTCCTTAGAACATCAGGTAGCAGCTGTGTAGTGAACATGCGGTGTGTAGTGAACATGCGTTGAATCGGATGATGTATAACAGGAAGTGTTGCTAGCTTCTGCTTCAGCCTCTTTGCCCCCATCTTCTCCATTCCCTCACAGTTGATTGTCTTGACTTGACAATCAAATCTGTCTCTGTTCACGAGCAGATGTGGATTGTTTGTTATAACTTTGCCCTCTGTTCGGTTTTGCTTTCTCCTCTTGGTTTTTTTTTTTTTTTTTTTTTTTTTGAGCAAGGTTGTCCAGGCATAGCTCATTTTCTGTCTTTGTCATCACTGTATTGTCAATGTTCCAACTGGAGTTATGTCAACTGTATCCCCTCTTTAACTCCTGTTCCTTATGGCTCTAGACCAGGGTTGCTTAACCTCAGAACTGCATTGACATATTGGCATTTTGCATTTTTGATGGGATCCTCCATCATCATCATCTTCTTCTTCCTCCTCCTCCTCCTCCTCCTCCCCTCCTACTTCTCCCCCTCCCCCTCCTCCTCCTCCTTCTCTTCCTCCTGCAGGGGGTGCTGTCCTGTGTAAGGCGGAATGTCTTCTGTCCACTGTTTGACAATAATATCCCTTCTCCCCAGTGTGACAATCAGAATTTTTTTCTTACGTTGCCCTGGAGGGCAAAATTGTCTCTAGTTTAAAATCACTGCTTTGGGGAGAATCCAAGATGGCTGCACAGGTAAACACCTAACTGCAGCCTCACACAACAATTTCAATAAAATACAACTAAAATATAAAATGGACATTACCCAGAACTACAGGAAAGTCGACTGACTGGAAATTCTACAATGAGAAGGAAAGAGAAAACCAGAAGGAAAATCAGAGGAGCTGAAAAAGCCTAAGGTACGGAGACATGTTGCCCACGTGGAGAGGATGGAGCTGGAGAGGAGGGGTGGCTGAGTGCCTGGCTGGCGTTCCCTAGTGGGAAGGAGATAAAAGCTCCGGACTGTATTGAACCCCAGTTCTGACTGCTCTGAAACCCAGTTCTAGGCCAGACCCCAGGGACCCAGGCTCATTCAGAGGGAGCAGGGCTGTAAGGCGGAATCCTGGGGGAGTGGCGAAAGGCAGAGCCCCCGGAGGCGCACACATTGCATGCAGAGAAGGGACAGTTGGCTGTGCCGTGGGATTGCCCTGGTGGGAAGGAGACAAAAGCTCCAGACTGCTCAGAACGCCACCTCCAACTCCACTTCCAACTGAACTGAACCCCCGTTCCGGGCTCATTGGGGGAGAGCCTAGACTATTTGGTAGCAGGTGAAAATCAAGGGCACCTTTCTCTCAGAGGTGATTGCAGCGAGTACTGTGGGACCCTGAGGAACACTGAGACTCAGGAGCCGCATAGGGCGGGGCTGACGGAAGCCAAGGCTGTAGGCACCACCCTGAAACTCTGCCCCAACCAGGCAGAACACAGAGACTTTTAAGGCTACTAACTCAGGGAAGCGGCGAAAATGCCGAGACAAGGAAATAAATCACAAACGAAAGAAATGGAGGACAAAAGCAACTGGATATAGAGTTCAATCTATGCTTATAAGGTTTTTCAAGAATTTTCTAGAAAAGGTCGGTAAGACCTATGAGGATATGAAAAGGGATCAACTAGAATTAATAAGGAATCAACAAGAAATAATAAAGGATCAACAAGAAATAAAGAATACATTGTCTGAAATAAAAAATATTATACAGAGTCCTAAAAACAGAATGGAAGATCGCAAGAATCAAGTCAAAGATTTGGAACATAAAGAGCCAGAAGACACTCCTCCACAGAAGCAAGAAGGCAACAGAATCCAGAAAGTTGAAGATACTATAAGAAACCTCTGGGACAACTTCAAGAGAACCAACATCAGAATTATGGGGATCCCAGAAGATGAGAGAGAGCAAGATATCGAAAACATACTGAAAGAAATAGTGACAGAAAACTTCTCCCACCTGGTGAAAGAATTAGACTTACAAGTCCAGGAAGCATACAGAACTCCAAACAAAAGGAATCCAAAGAGGACCACACCAAGACAAATCATAATTAAAATTCTAAGAGCAAAAGACAAAGAGAGAATATTAAAAGCAGCAAGAGCAAAGCAGGTAGTTACCTATAAAGGAGCACCCATATGATTGTCAGCTGATTTCTCAACAGAAACCATGCAGGCCAGACGGGAATGGCAAGAAATATTCAAGATGACGAATAGTAAGAACCTACAGCCAAAAATAATCTGCCCAGCAAAGCTATCACTCAGAATCGAAGGCCAGATAAAGAACTTCACTAATAAAAAAAAGCTAAAGGAGTTCATCACCACCAAACCAGAATTATATGAATTGCTGAAGGGGGTTCTTTCAGAAGAGAAAGTAAATAAAGATAAAAATTTTGAATAACAAATACGTAACTATCAACAAGTGAATCTAAAAACCAAGGAAATTAAAAAAAAAATCTGATGAACAATATTAATTGTTGGATATAATAGAATCAGAGGTATGGAAGGGGAGTGAACTGACAATTCTTGGGGAAAAGGGGAAAGGGGGTTGTGGGAAGAGACTGAACATAAACTGTGCACCTATGGATGAGGACAATGGGGGGTGGGGAAAGGGCAGAGGGTGGGGTGGGAACCTGGTGGAGGAGAGCAATGGAGAGGGGGGAAAAAAGAGGAACATTTGTAATATATGAACAATAAGGATTTATTAAAAAATACATAAATAAAAATAAAATCACTGCTTTGGGAGAAAAAAAAAAAGGTTCAGAAATGGTAGGGATTCTATCAATATATCTTTATCTTTCTTTTCCCTCCCACTCTTGCTTCTTCAATCTCTCTCCTCTTTGACAACAGTGAAGCCATTCCAACTCTTCTACCCTCAGTCCCCTGTGGCAGAATCAGTTCTCTTGCATTCTCTCTGTGCTCACACTTTCCTGTTAGACCTTTTCTAAAACACCTCATTTTTATGGGGTATTTCTTCTTTTCTTGATGTCTGCGTCCTTATTAGATTCTGAGCTTCTTGAGGGTAGGAGGTGAATTCCTCACCTTTTTATTTCTGGTGCTCAATTTAGTATGTGAAGCATAGTAAGTACCCATGAAATTTAGTGCAAAGTTAGTTTGGAATCCAAAGTTAGTTTGGATTCATTGTCTGATCAGCTTGAATGCAAAGCTGAGGACGTAACTTGGTGAATAGAGATGTAATATTGAATAGTCTTTATTTCTTCATCAAAGATGCCATTAGTAAAATATAAAAGTGAGCCATAGACTGGTTAAAAAATAGTAATACAGACATATGGTTAAAAAATAGTAATATGGACATAAACCCAATAATTCAGGTTTTCAAAAACCATAAATTTCCACTTCAGAAAAGATGGTCAAATAGCCAATAAGCACATGAAAAAACATTCAATATTAATAGATATCAGGGAAATAAACATTAAAACCATAATGAGATGTCTTTCCAAACCTACTAGAATAACTATTGAATAGCCTTCAAAGGAGATTTTTGATTAAGAAGTTTTTTGCCATATCTGACATTTGTATGCATGACACATAAATATTGATGTAGGAAATGAATTGTGAAACTACTGGGATGATATAGTGAGGGGTGTTGGGGACTGTACTGGGATTAGGCAGTGGAACTGTAGAAGAGGAGATGGCTTGAAAGCTATTGTGTAGGTTGAATGAACAGGACTTCACAAATGAGCAAGAGGCCCTAGCTGGTTTGTTTAGTGGATAGAGCATCAGCCTGCAGACTGAATGGTCCCGGATTCGATTCCGATCAAGGGCACATGCCCACGGTTGCAGGCTTGGTCCCAGTGGTGGGTGTGCAGGAGGCAGCCAATCAGTGATTCTCTTTCATCATTGATGTTTCTATTTTTCCCTCCTTTTCCCTTCCTCTCTGAAATCAATAAAAATATATTTAAAAAACAAAACAAAATAAAAAAACCAAATGAGCAATAGAAGGAAGGGAACATACAAGATGGTTTCAGAGAACAAAGCCTAGTTGGAGGGAGAATGGCGGAGCTGTTAACAGAAATGAGCAACTCCTAGAACAGGCTTTGAGGCTGATTATAATGAGACATTTGCTTTTTTTATGTCATATTGGGAGATGGGGTGCGTACAGGGGGAGAGAAAAAACCTCCAAGAAGGAAGTGACATGATGGTGAGAGAGAGTAGGGATGGGATTTTCCTCCTGCGCAAATGCTGGGGTATGGAGCATGATTAGACTGCAGTTTACATTTTGTGATTCCTGCTATCATTCGATTATTCAAGATATGCTACCTTCCTTCATTCTCCCTGCAAATACATGAGTTAGTTATTAGTGCCCTCAAATTTACAAATGACGAACCTAAAAACCAATTGGTTAGCAAAGGGATTGGCAAACATTTTCTGGAAAGTGCTTGATGGTGAAAAACCAGGCTTTGTAGACCGTACAATTGAATCTCTTCTTGATTCAATTCTGCCATTAGAGTGTGACAGGAGCCCCAGACGACATGTCAGTGAATGAGTATGACTGGCTCCCAGTGAAACTTTATTTACAAAAATAGGCAACGGGTTGGATTTGGCCCCTGGTCCTGGTTTACTGACCCCTGCAACAGAAGATGGCATCATTCATGTGAAGGTTGTGGCTACACTTCCTTCATGGAATAGCCTTTGTTTCATTCTTGAAAAGTGGTTCAAAGGAGTGGTTAAGAGCCTGGGTTCTAGTGACAGGTATATTTGTGTACCTCTCTGTAACTGGCTTCCTGTGGGTGACCTTGGGCAAGTAACTTCCAATGGCCTAGGTCACATTTATAATTGAAAATGAATAGTAAAGGAAGCAAAAGTTTAGAGTTGATCAGAGAAATGAAGTAATATTAAGACTTGGGAAAATAGAAAAGACTGAAGTTAGTCATTGGGGAAGTCAGTGGCCATCATTAAGAGCGCTGCTTTGTATGTTGGGTTGGAACTCAGGGCATGATGAGCTAGAAATGAGTAGGAGATGAAGTGGAGGTAGAGAGGGTGGAGGAAGTCTCCCTGGGAGAAAAGAAGAGTAGTAGCTTTTGTGGCTGTAGGATGAAAGCAGCTTTTATACTGCGTGTAGGAGCTCACTGGTATTTTTGTAGGTGGAGGGGGCAACTGGTGGAGTCATATGAGAGGACGTGGTATTGAGAATAGAGTTGGAAAATTCATCCTTACCAGCCATTGTCTTTTTATAATCCGTAATTCTGAAAGAGAGGAATGTGAATATAACCAACTTATTTGCCGTGGGGAGAGGAGAAAAGTAGGCAGTAATATCTGCTGAAAGGGAAGAAGTTGTTTTAATCCCTTGAAGATAGAGTCATCTTTTTTTAATCCTCTATAACACCCAGTGTAAGTAGTGTACTGATTAGGAGTTAGAAGATTTGTAATATATAAGTAACTGGAGGCCCGGCGCATGAAAATTCATGCATTGGAGGAAGAGGGTCCCTTAGCCTGGCCTGCCCCCTCTCACAGTCTGGGAGGCCTCAGGGGTGGGAGGTGATCTGGCAAATAGGGGAAGGCGATACTCCATCACACTTCTGCTACTGCCACTGCCAACAGCACAAGCCTTGGCCGGCCCTGGTTATCTGAGCCTCTGGTAACCCTGGGCGGCTGGGCAGCTCTCCATCCAAGGTTTGCCTGCACCTTGGACTGGCCCTGGGTGGCTGGGGGCTGAGGGGACTGGGGGCTCCAGAGGTAGGCATGTGGTGGTGCTGAGGGGACTGGGCGCCATCATCTTGTGAGTGCCGCCATTTTTTAGGGTGGGACAATCAATTAGCTTATTTCCTTCTTATTGACTGTGGGCACCCTCATCTTTGTGATGGTGTGAGGGTCAGTTAGCATATTCCCTCTTTATTAGATAGGATTAATAAATCATAGATAGCATGTGGTGGTGTTTGATAAAGTCATAAATGAAGGTGTTAAGGTTGTCTGAGCATATCAGGAGATCTTTGTGACCTGTTTTTTATAAAATACTTGCCATAAACACTGGTTCTTGGTGAGATCTTGGGGTTGCCAATGGGATTATATTAGTGAAGCTGGGAAGACATTTCTTAGGCCTTGTATGTGTACTTTTTCTCTTTAGTACCTTTATATCTTAGGCATTGTTGTAGCAATCAGAATCACCCTGTTATATATTGAAAAATCACCAGGTTGAAGAAATTGAAAAATGACCAGGATGATTTATCTTTCACCTTACCTCTCTGTTGTCTAATTAGTCAAAAGCCTGAAAACATGAACGAGCTATATTTGCAAAGGTCAGTAGCTTTGTATTCTGTGTAACTAGGTAAGAGAATGGAATTTAGAAGTCAAACATAAGCTACTCTGTGTTTTTTGCTTACAAAAGTCGCTCTGAAAAAAAAAAAGGATTGATTGGATTGACTTTATGATTCATTGTAAAAAGGGCACTGTGAAGAACAGACAGGAACAAGTCAAATGACGTTATATGTAGAATACTGGGCCTTGTCTGGTGAGCTCTTTTTGGCTGTAGAAAAATTCCTATGATATGTATGACCTTTGAAGAATCAATTAAACTCGCTTAGCATTCTACTCCAAAACTTGAATGAATTTTAATACAAAATATGAATATGCTGATTATATATTTATTATATTTATTATATTTATTATATTTATTATATTTACTAGAGGCCCAATGCATGAAATTTGTGCATGAGGCCGGAACCAGTTTGGCTCAGTGGATAGAGCGTCGGCCTGCGGACTGAAGGGTCCCGGGTTCGATTCCGGTTAAGGGCATGTAACTTGGTTACGGGCACATCCCCAGTGGGGGGTGTGCAGGAGGCAGCTGATCGATGATTCTCTCTCATCGATGTTTCTAACTCTCTATCCCTCTCTCTTCCTCTCTGTGAAAAATCAATAAAATATATTTAAAAAAAAAAAAAGAAAAAAAAGAAAGAAATTTGTGCATGAGGGTGCAGGGGGTCTCTCAGCCCGGCCTTCCCCTCTTGCAATCCAGGACCCCTTGCTCCTAACCGCCTGCCTGCTCGCTGCTTACCATTTGGTTTGCCCCTCCTTGGTGCTGCCCAGAGGCCATCTCCGCTGCGCTCCATGCACGCCAGCCATGTGTCCAGTTTCTGCCTGAGCGTGCGCTCCGGCCTTGGGAGCACACTGACCACCAGGGGGCAGCTCCTGCATTGAGTGACTGCCCCCTGGTGGTCAGTGCGCATTATAACAACAGGTAGTTCTGCTGGTTCCACTGTAATCTTCGCTGGGCTTTTTAATATATAGATAAGTGTATATATAAGTTCACTTTTTGCTTCTTCTAAATGGTTATTAAGATAAACATTTTATAGCACACTACTTGTCTAGTCTCGAATAAATAAAATTAGGAAGCCTTAGCTAAGCTGGCAAAATCTTAAGAAAAATTTAAAAAAAGAATAAATTGTGACTACAGGAGTAAAATAACTAGTGTTTTTGGCTGTTGTTTTGGTATTGTTTTTGTTTTGTTTGTTTTTTCCAGCCAAAAAAGTAAGGGCTGGATAGTTAAAGAAATGTCTCCATGGAGAATTAACTTTTATTGAGTGTCTTTGTGATGGGTGATTCCCTGTAATAGGGGGTAATAATTAGAAACCACAACAGGATGCTTTCTGCACTCACTGCTCCTAGGATGATCTTACAGGAGCTCTTGGTTGCATCAATGGAAAGCTGGCCTACTTGCTGAACCTGTAGCCAAACCTAGAAATCTCCAGACAGCTGTATTTAAGGATGTCTGTTTCATACCCTAGAGCCATGGTCAGCAAACTACAGCTCGCGAGCTACATGCGGTGCTTTGGCCTCTTGAGTGTGGCTCTTCCACAAAATACCACGGCCTGGGCGAGTCTGTTTTGAAGAAGTGGTGTTAGAAAAAGTTTAAGTTTAAAAAAATTGCCTCTCAAAAGAAATTTCAATTGTTGTACTGTTGATATTTGGCTCTGTTGACTAATGAGTTTGCCGACCACTGCCCCAGAGCATAAGATGGGCTTAGGTGGAAATGGTCCCAGTCCCAGACACAACCAGGGTCCCTCTTGAATTCAAAAGGCTCCATTCCATATCTGTTTAGACTAAGTATTCTTAATGAGGTTTGTTTGGGGGGTGAGGGGGTTGTTATTGTTTACTGAAGCCTCTTAATGTTGACCGTTTAAGTTATTTTTAATTTTTTGCTACTCTAGGTCATTCAGGTTAGTCAAGATACATCTTGGCACAAAGCTGTCAATGTTTCCATGAGATGATTCCTTAGAAATGGAATTTCAGGGTATGAAGTACTAGTATTCAAGTCTTAGATCACTCTGTCCCTCTGGTCTAGACGCCAGTCCCCTCTTATCTTCCTGAGCTATTCCAAAACATCACTTTCTGTGAGAAGCCTTCAGTCCCGTCCCAGGCACAGCCAGATGCTTCCACCACTGGGTCCCTATGCTCTGCTGTATCCTTGGCCCAAGATGTGGCTTGTGCCTCCTCCTCTGCAAAGAAGCCATTGGCTGCTCAGCAACCAGGGATCCTCAGCCATCATCAGAATGTTACAGTCCTTGAAAACAAGCAGATAGGCCATTTTCCTTTCATCCTTTTGTCAATCTAAAGACTTTATTTTTTAGAGTACAAGTTTTTTATAGTATATGTTTGTAATAGAAAATGTGGAAGAGAGTAATAATAAAAATCACTTATTCCAGCTGGCATGATGCAGTGATTGAGCATCAACCTATGAACCAAGACGTCACAGTTCCATTCCTGGTCAGGGCACATGCCCAGGCCCCAGTGTGGGCAGTGCAGGAGGCAGCTGATCAATGATTCTCTCTCATCATTGATGTTTCTATCTCTCTCTCCCTCTCCCTTTCTCTCAGAAATCAATAAAAATATTTTTTTCTAAGACAAAAAATAATAAAATCACTTATAATCCTTGTCTAACATGATTATTCTGTGATGACTGATTTAGAAACTGCTTTCTTTTCTCCTCTTTACTCTGTATTGTAACCTTTTTTACTGTGTGATTAGAGTCTGAGGAGGCTAGATTTTTATTGGCTACCTAGTATTCGTGGCATGGATGTACCATCATTTATTTTATCATGCTCCTATAGTTTCACACTAATGAACTTTTAACCAATTTAGAGTTGCTTTGGTGGTGGAATTAACCACAACAAGGGATCCAAAAGACTTTGTCATTTACATCAGAGGCAGAGGAAAAGCATACCTCTCCAAGCTGTGTTGCACTGGAGGGACCTACAGTGACTTTTGTTCAAAGCACCAATAAGGACAAAGGGTATTTTTGTTGTTTTTAACCCCAACAAAGTCCTTGAAAGCCTGATCTCCTTCCTGTGGCTGATCTCCTGTCTTGCACTGGACTGCCAACTTTAACCCTTTCATCTTCAGCAGAGGCTCCATTCATAGCTTGGAGAAGCAGTCATTGTAGGGCCATCTTTCTTTCTTCTCCTCCCCAGTCATATGTGATGCTGGTTTAGGTTAGCATTCATCATAGCCAACTAGTGAGCTCCATTCAGCAAATATCTGTTCGGTTGCAAGAGTGGAACTAGCTCTGTGCTGAATGTTAGAAAACATTAAAAACGCAAAAACAAACTACAGACCTTTCAGGAATTTTTCTACCAGAAAATTATAACTTGTAAGAATTTGGAAAGTTGGACCTTTCTACCTTTCTTATGTCACTAAGTGAGAAACAATCACGTGTATACCATAATTATGAGCGTAGACAATATATTACCGCATGGGGTTGGGGAGACTGGGAGTAAATACAAAAACACATGGAAAACATTAACTTGGTTGCCTTTGAGTGTTAAAAATGAAAATTGCCTTTTTATGTGGGATTTAGAGAAATATAATAACTATGCTGCCATGATCTTCCCAAATTCCTTTAAGTTTTTATATTCTTGATGTTAAATGTAAATTCAGTGAAATGAATTAGTTAAGGAGAAATAGTATTAAGCATTCATTTTCTTTTTGTTAATATATTTTTGTTGATTGCAAAGAGGAAGGAAGAGGGAGATAGAAACACCAATAATGATAAGAGAGAATCATTGATCATCTGTCTCCTGCAACTAAGTTCTCAAAACTAACTAAATATTTAATCATATTTAATTGACATTTGCCAAAGATATTTGGAGATTACAGGGTTTCTGATTTTCTTCCATTTTTTAGGATCCTTGAATTAGACACCAAGGATTTTTCATATTCATTGCATATCACCATCTAGATTGATGTATGCAAGGGAAATCCTCTTCCTAAAACTTAACTAACCTTATTGGCCCCGTGCCTGGCACATAATAGGTGTTTAATGGGTTTATGATTGGAATTTATAATTCACATTAAATATAATTTCTTTTTAAATTTATTTTTGTTGTGTCCATCGGCTATGCATATATGCAAATAAATTCCCAGGTCAATCTCTCTCCACCCACCTCCTACCCCAGCCTTCCCTCTAAAATTCCATAGTCTGTTTCATGCTTCTATGTCTGTTGGTCTATTTTATTCATCAGTTTATTTTGTTCATTAGATGCCACATATGAGTGAGATCATGTGATACTTATCTTTTCTGACTGGCTTATCTGGCTAGCATAATGCTCTCCAGGTCCCTCTATGCTGTCTCAAATGGTAAGATATCCTTCTTTTTTGCAGCTATACCATATTCCAAGGTGTAAATGTACCACAGGTTTTTTTTATCCACTCATCTACTGATGGGTATTTGGGCTGTTTCTAGGTCTTAGCTATTACAAATTGCACCACTGTGAATACAGGGGTGCACATATTCTTTCTGATTGGTGTTTTGGGTTTCTTAGGCTATATTCCTTTAAATATAATTCTCAACCTAGAAAAGGCAGTCTTGTTCTAAGATGGTTTTAAATTAAGGACAGTTTTGTTTTTCCTTGGAAATAGATTAATGCACGATGCTACCTGAGGAGAAATTTAGATTGTTGTGCAACTTATGTGAGATACAGCAAAGGAGAAATTTCTTTTATCATATCACATAATAAATCAAACGGCAGATTGCTGAGAGAATAGGAATACTAGATAGATTAAGCCCTATGCCCTCCTCAGCAGTCAGATCTTTCCAGCCCTTGTGTATGACACTTTCTGTTTAACTCTTTTGTTGTTGTTGAGGTTTTTACTTATTTTTATTTTTAAAATTTTATTGTTCAAAATATTACCAATAGTAGTACATATGTCTCTTCTCTCCCTTCTCCCCCCACTAACCTCCCCCAGGCCTTCCCTATTCCCCGGCACTTGCCCTTATCTCCCCGCCCCCAGTGTCTTGCATCTGTTGGTTATGCTTATATGCATGCACACAAGTCCTTCGGTTGATCTCTTACCCTACCAATCCTCCCCTACCTTCCCACTGTAGTTTGACAGTCTGTTCGATGCTTCTTTGCCTCTGTCTATTTTTGTTTAACAGTTTGTAATGCTGTTTATATTCCATAAATGAGTAAGATCATGAGGTGTTTATCTGTCTGGCTGGCTTATTTCACTTAGCATAATGCTCTCCAGATCCATCCATGCTATGGCAAATGGTAAATTCCTTCTTTTTCACAGCAGCATAGTATTCCATTGTGTAGATGTACTTTTAATGTGCTTGAAATTATTGTGTGTGTGTGTGTGTGTTTTTGTTAGACTATACATGTGTGGCCAGATTATTATGATCTCTGAATGCATAATAATCTGGCCACTCAGCATAGAGGCCCGGTGCATGAATTCGTGCATGGGTGGGGTCTGGCCAGCCTGGCCAGGAGGAGGGGACACGGGCGGATGGCTGGCTTGCCTGCTGGTCAAACTCCTGGTTGAGGGGACAATTTGCATATTAACCTTTTATTATATACGATCTATGCTGAGTGGCCAGATTATTATGCATTCAGAGATCATGATAATCTGGTCACTCAGTGTAGAAGAGATTTTTAAAAAGCTTTTCGACTTTTATAAGCTCTGTTAGAGAATTGAATCAGTTTAGTTTAGTAAACATTCGTTGACTACTAGGTACTGGGTTAGGCCCTGCAGAACCAAAATGAATAGGACATGATATTTACCCCCGGGAAATATAAACAGATAAATACAGTGCAGTGAGATGACTTACTAGTGAGATGACTGAGGAATGCAGAAAGTATTTCAGAAATCTGCCCTAGCTGAGGTGATCAGGGCTGGCTTCTTGGAGGAGGGGACATTAAAGAAATGAGAATATAATCAGGTGATGGCTGGAGATGGGTTGCAACGAAAGCCTAAAAACTGTGATCAGATGCTAAGTTAAAATTATAAACAGCGAAGTATAGAAATAGCAACCTGTAGCATAATTAGCACATGTGACCTGAATAGCTCACTAAATGACCCTGTGTTTAACATTGCCATTTGCCTTCCAACTTTGAATGGTTTTATGTCCATAAAGGGGCCCGTTGGCCACCCATGGCTGCAGACCATACGTTGGAAACCACTGACCTAGATAGGTGGTGAAATCTCCCAGAATGATGGATGGCAAACCAGGATGCGAGCCAGTGACAATGATTTTGAGGTTTTACAAATTTTCAGATGTGAAATTCACAAGATGATTTATGTGACGTGGTATTGCAGGCCCCAAAATTAACTTCAGGTGGACACATATTGCTCAGTCAGTCTTCTGAGGGAGGCAGCTTATTGCAGTGTCCAAGACGTATATGTGCTAGTTAGTATATGGTTTGTAGAGGTTGAAGGTGGAATTCTATGCAGTGCTCTCAGTAAACTGGAAGAGGCAAAGTATATCCAGAGATCCTTCTGGTAGTGTCTTCCACACATCTCACTCTTCCTTGTATAAATTACCTCTTCCTTCATCACAGTCACAGCTCAGTCACAGTCACACCTGGCAGCAATCCGCCTTGGTGGAAGTCTATTTTCCAGGGGAGTAAATGGGTGTAAAGGAAGAGGGAGATGAAAGAAAGGCAGAGACAAAGGGAGGGATCTGTCGGTGTCAATCAGGATTTTAGTTTCTCACAGTGCACTGTAACTTGGTTTCCCAGTCTCCTTCACCTAGTTCAGTACACAGAGCACTCGTATTTGCTGAACCTGCAGTGCCCCTGTCTCCCCCCTCCTCCTGGCTAACTTCCACTCATGTCATGAGCCTCAGTTCTATGACCACCGTCTCTGCAAAGGCTCCTGAATGTTCTAGATAATGCTGCCGAGTCTAGTAGAGTCAATGATATCTTCTCTGATCCCTGGTGTCTGGTATATGTTTCCAGCCCAGTACTTATTCTCTGTGTGAAGCAAGGAGGTATCTTTGTTTACATGTCTACTTCTCTGTATCAGGGTTTTTAAACTTCAGCACTCCTGCTATTTTGGGCTGGACAGTTCTTTGTTCTGGGGGCTGTCCTGTGCATTGCAGCATGTGTAGTGGCATCCCTGGTCTCTACCCACTAGATGTCATCACCACCCTCTCCCAGTTGAGACTAACAAAGATGTCTCCAGACATTGCCAGGTGCCCCCTTGGGGCTGTGGTTGGGGGGAAAACCTCACACCTGGCTGAGAACTATGGCTGTATACCAGACTAGGGGCTCCTCAAAGGCCTTTGGTATTCCTCCTTGTATGTCCAGTGCCCAGCACCAAGTGATCAATGAATCTCTGTGATTGGCCCAGAATCTGAGGGCTGATTAGTGTGGAATGGACGCACTCTTCCCCTCACCTCATCTCTAGAATCTCTGCAGCACTACTGCTGAGAAACCCTCGAATTAAAATGTCAGGCAGATACAGGAAGACCCTGACTTCCTCTTATTCTTAACTATTGACCCTAACTATTGATTAACGTTATGTGATATGTGTGACAGACAGACTTACCTCTTAGCTCCATTTGTTTTTAGCTTTAAAGTGGAGGTAATAAGGTTGTAATGAAGTAAAATGGGTAGCATGTTTGAAAATATCGAACACGATGAGTAGTCAACACACATTAGTTTATTAGTCTTGATCAGCTGATTCATTCATTCATTCATTGACACAGCACATAGCTAGGCCCCGAGCTGGAACGGTTGTACAGTGCATGCATCACATCTACAGCAGCTCCCCTTGGCACTGAGAGCTCCTGCTCTAATGTGGGAAACAGTGCCGGTCATTGCGGAGAGCTTATACTGTGTGAGGTGTGAACTAAGTAGGAGAGAGCCCACAGGAGATGAACTGACCTAAGAGTGGTTGGGAAGGCTTTTTTAAAGAGACTCATTTGTGAAGAGGCTTACCATTAGAAAGAACTGTGGGGAAGAATATTCCAACAAAGGTAACGGTGCAGATGTGGAGGGGATGGTGAACGGGCAAAGTGAGAACAGCGAGAAGTGGGCTGAGGCCAGCCATGATGAGAGAGGGTTAAAAACGGGTTAGAACCAACTGAGTGTAAATATTTCAGATGTGCTTTTAATGCATTAGTTTGAGATACAATAAGCTAGGTTTTATTAGCTCTGTTTTACCAGAAAAGGAATAATACTTGTGTTAATCTGTTAGCTGTTTATAGCATCTCTCTGGAGTAGGCAGTCTGTTTATTTGGAAGGGAGATGAGGTGGCGCCAGGGAAGTGAGCTGATCCATAGGAAGGTCAGTCTATGGAGGAGTGGGGGTGCCCCGGCCTCCAGGGCTCTTGATCTTGTTACTTTGATAATTTTTTATTTATTTGGGAGGAGTTGCAAGTCAATCTCTTTGGTGTTTCAGTGTGAAAGCCTGATATATTAATGTTCTGGTCTTTTAATATATTAATGCCATTTGGAGTGGCATTAATTTATTATCGAGTAAGACGTGGCCTATGGAAACATTTTTAGAAGATATTTTCTTTATCAAAAGCATGATCTAAGCTTTTGTATTTAATACTTTTGAGTAATTTATATTTTATTTATATTATATGAAATAAATTATAGTACAGTATCAAATATCAAAAGTTAAATTAGTTTTTTAATGCTTATTAGTATACTTGTTAATGAAAGCACACAAAAGGCATTAAATAACATTGTAATTAATACCTAACCATAAAATCTTGTCCCATCCAAAACCAAATATTTGAGATAAGTAAATTGTCTAATTTCAGTTGAAACGGATTCTTTTAAAAAAGAACCCGTCGTCCTAACCATTCGTATTAAGTAACAGCAATAGAACAGCAGAGGGCACCAAATAGCCATTCCAGAAAGGTTTTCTCATCTCGGGTTTTTTTTTGTTTCCCCCTGAGCCTCCCACCTTTTCCTCGTCCTCTCTCCTTCCCTTTCTTCCTTTTTCCTAGTACTTAAAATCATTAACATTAAAACCACATTTTAAAAATAGTGGATGGTGAAATTTTCCCTTAGCTAATTTTTTTTTAGAAAAATTTAAAAGTATATTAAGACACCAATGTGATTTATTTATTGAACCTTTTGCATTTAACATTATGCATTAGAATTTCAATTCTTTTAAAGCTCTTTATTCAGTAAAATACCCATGGGCAAGAGTAAAATTCTTTCTTTATTTTTTGTACAAAATATTCCTAATTAATAAGCCAATTTTTATATCATGTTTAGCAAATTAAAAATTATTTAAACCATGCATTATGAGTATGCATGCATAATTATTTCATAAAATATTATGATATTTCAAGCACATATATTTTCTTGTATTCTATTTTACTTTTTCAGTATTGTTATTTATAGAAGTGTGTGTGTGTGTGTGTGTGTGTGTGTGTGTGTGTGTATGATAAATATATAATATTTACTAGTCTTATTCTGAGTATCGTTGATCTCTGGTTCCAAAGCAGATTCAGATTAAAAAAAAAAATTGATCCACTCTTCTGCTTTGCACCTTAGCATAAAAATATGCTTATGTTTAATGCTCACTGGTATAAACCAACTCTGTGTTTAGGTAAAAATCTGAACCATTTGATGTTATTCTTATAGATTGGACCTAGTGCTCTTTCAGGAGAAATAATAAATTATTTTACTAGTTAACTTTAAAAGAGCCTCAAAAAACTATGATGTTAATAAAAGATTCAGAAATAAGTAAATTTTTAAATGAGGACCATTGATGTGAGGGGTGCAAGAGTAAATTACTGCAAATGTTTTAGATTTCTCTACATCAGTGGATAAAATGAAATACACTTAAAATTTTATTATGACATTGGTTTTAGGGGACAGAGCTATTGGTGTTTCAGCAGATGGGATTTAACGTAGCATATTAAAATTTTATAGTAACGATAAATGTTATAACAGGGACGCATTAATATTTTCTTGTCTGTAGATTGTAGGTTTTTGTTGTTAATGGGGGCTGCTGCTTATGATATGTATGCTGTGCTGAAAAGCTACCCAGGCTTGAGTAAGGAATAATCTCATGATTGTCATTCTGTCATTTTTCTTGGGTTTTCACTTGAGACAATTTTACCTGCTACTCTTTTTTTTGTTGTTGTTAATCCTCACCTGTGGATATTTTTTCATTGATTTTTAGAGAGAATGAGAGAGAGGTGGAGAGACATAGAGAGAGGAACATTGATGTGAAAGAGACACATCAATTGGTTCCCTCCTGCACGCATCTATAATAATAAAAGCATAATATGCTAATTAGACCCGATAGCTGAACGACCTTCCAGACATCATTCCTGATTTCCTTCTGGACCAAGCTGCAGTGGCAAGGGCTGAGCAGAAGTGGTTGGGGCGATCAGGCAGGCAGGGGAGCAGTTAGGGGCAATCAGGCAGGCAAGTGAGCGGTTAGGAGCCAGCAGTCCCAGATTGGGAGAGAGTTGTCTGACTGCCGGTTTAGCACCGCAGGGATCGGGCTTAAACTGGCAGTTGGACATCCCCCGAGGGGTTCCGGATTGCTAGAGAGTGCAGGGACACCCTCCACCCTGTGCACAAATTTTGTGTACTGGGCCTCTAGTCTAAAATATGTGCAATTGACTAAAATCTAACCCAGGACCCTTCAGTCCGTGGGCTGACACTTTATCCACTGAACCAAATCAGCTTGGGCATTACCTGCTACTCTGTGATTGCCACAGGTTCACTTTTATTTATTTATTTATTTATTTATTTATTTATTTATTTATAAATATATTTTATTGTTTTTTTACAGAGAGAAAGGGAAAGAGAGAGAGAGAGAGAGCTAGAAACATCGATGAGAGAGACACATCGACCAGCTGCCTCCTGCTCAGCCCCCGCTGGGTTTGTGTCCACAACCAAGGTACATGCCCTTGACCAGAATCAAACCCAGGACCTTCCATTCCGCAGGCCGACGCTCTATCCACTGAGCCAAACCGGTTCCGGCCACAGGTTCACTTTTAGTGGTGAGCAAGCAGTTCAATGTTTTCCTATTGTTGCATTTCAGTTATATTTAAGTCAGGTTCCTTATGTAGTACTTGAAATGGCCAAATCTGTATTTTCCCCTATACAGATAATATAAAGATATTATAGCTTAGTATTTATAATGAAAATGTCAAATACATGCCTTACTAGCTTTTAAAGTAAGTGTATATATTTGTGTGTGTGTGTGTGTGTGTTGGCGTTGAAGTGGCACTGGTGTTAGACCAGTAGAGTCAGATTGGACCTTGCTTTAGCAACCTCGGTACTTGAGTTCTGGCTAAGAAAGAATTCAGAGCCAAGACTACAGGACTACAAGAGAAAGTTAATTGAGAAAGTAGCAGAGGTAGAAGTGAGCAGGAGGGGAAAAATGCACTTAGGAAACAGCTACAAAGGAAAGAAACAAAGGTCCCTTACAGCTTAGGAGAAAGTGCACGATAAGAAAAATGTGCCTGGGGTGGGGGTGGGGGTGAGAAAAGGGAAAGGTGAGGGTGCGCTCCATAGAGAGAGCCGTGCTGGGTCCATATCCAGAGGTTGCTTACCTGGAGGTCTTAGGAAAGGATCTCAACAGAATATTCATCAGCTTCCCAGACCTGTCCTTTCAGGGTCGTGGTCTCTACTGATTGGTCAGCACCAGGGCAGAGGGTCTTTAGTCTATGCAGCTGTTCTGGAGGTCAGCCAAGGTGTTCCTTGTCTGGTTTTGCTACTTTGCTGGGCCTGGAGCGAAACACAACTAAGGCTTAGATGTATTTGGTGGGTCAGAATCTCATTGTTCTGGGTGCTTAATGCTTAAGGGCTGTTCTGCATTGCCCTGTTTGCCCTCCCGCTAAGGGGGTCTAACCAACATGAGGAAAGGGCTGGGGAGGGTCTGAACCCCATGACCTGTGACACATGAGGGGAGGAAGGGTTGCCCTGATGGCGAGGTCCTTGTATTCCTAGTTTTGCCCATTGCTAGGCACCCAGGGCGTTTGGTCCTGGTGACCTTCTATACCTGGACCGTCGTCCTGGCTCTGCTCGTGCCTCTCTACCACATTTGCATTTCGCATTTACCATTGGGTTTTACCAATAAATTTGAGACCATTTCACTTATATATGAATGAAATTGTTGGCCTTTTTTCCAGTAAGTTTTTAAATTATTGCCGTTAAGTACAGAGGTTTTATTTTCTCCCACACATCTTGCACATAATAGACTCTCCACAAATATTTGTCCAGTTGAATTTAATCTTCCTCCATGGTAATGAAAAAGTGAATTTGTGAGCACACATTTCAGCTGCTCTTAATAAAGGTGGCCGAGCAAGCGTACTAACCTTCCTGTAGAAGAATTCCCAGGCCAGAGAGCCTGCGTTTGACATTGTTGAGAATATACGGTGATTTGAATGTTACTTTGCTCTAGACATGTATATCTGATGATTAAGCCAATAGTCCCTTGGAGTTTGATAAGTGTTTTTATTCATTTTTTCTTTAGTTAATCTTAGTGCAACATATTAGAATATCAAACATGTTGGTGATCAATTCTGCCATCTTCATGCTGTTAGCTGAAATCTTACCCTCTAAACTTTGCTGGTTATCTATGTTTTGTTGCAGTAAGACTCTATTAAGTCTATGAAATCCTTTGTCAGGCATTACAGGCATTATATGCAAGACTTGGCGATGTCAGCCATTAGAGTTCATCTACAGGGCTTGGGGATGAGTCATTTTCTCTCCTTTCCCTCAGTCTCCCTCCATTCCCTTCTCATTTGCTTTTATTGTTTTGTTTTTTCCCTTTTGTTTTGCCCTCTTTTTCTGACTGGATTGCTATTAGAGCAGTCTTTGCCAAAGTGACACAATCAGGAGTAGGGTGTGAGCGGTCGTGATAAGAGGAGTCACACACAATCACATCCAGATATCCTGGTACCAGACAGGAGATAACCTTTCTGTGTCCAAGCACATGGGCAATCTGTTGGCACACTTCCAAACAGAGGCGGAAATCTGGGCCGATCTGAGGGTGCTGAAAGGGGCGCATATGTGGCTGACATCAGAAGAGAGAGCTTGAAAGTAGACCTTGTGTCCTCACTCTTGGCTTCTTTTTTCTTCAAGCCACTCTTTCTGCTTCAGTAATTTATTTACCAAACATGTTGGATTTTATGTTCTTTGGTGGAAATGGCCTCTCTTTCTCTTAAGAAAACTTTGTAGATCTTTACTGGAAAGACAATAACTGCTAAAATCTCAAGGCTCTATTTTTTATCTAATATTTCTATTAACGATTCCCTCATACCTAATGTCACATCTGTTTACCTAATAATGATGTTAGATGATATTTTACCTTTTGCTGTGACGTAACCAACCTTGATGCCTAGTTGAATGCATGCACCATAGCAGCAGCTTAGTATATGGTGGCTATCATTATTAATAATACTTTTCACATCAATAATGTTATATTATTTATAATATAATTATTAATATGTAATTTTATGTATCATTCAGTCAAATTAGTGCAGTAGGTACAAGCATTAAGTATAATTGTGACATTACATATTCAGTGTTTGAAAAAGCAATTATAAAGCACAGTGTTGTGAGAAATAAAGGATATTGTACAGAAATAAAAGGGTGATGTACAGAAATAAAAGGTAATGCACACATTCTTCATTCTATCCTGTCTTCTGCATTTTCAGGACTATTGCATACTTTTATCTTCCCCACCTGGATGGCTTCTGTTTCTTCCCAATTTATATTCATGACTCTGGTATAATTTCTTTTCAGCCAACATTGCTTGTGGATAAAAATTTGTAAAATTAAATTTGATCATGTCAGTCACCTCATTCAAATCTTTATACAGAAGGTCTCAAACTTTACAGCATAAAGTTATCTGGAGTGAGCATTAGACAGATTCTGACCTATTCCCAGGGACAGATTCAGGCGAGCCGTTGGGCCCGGGAATTGGTGTTTAAGAAGCACCTCTGGTCCTAGCTGGTTTGGCTCAATGGATAGAGCACTGGCCTGTGGACCAAAGGGTGCTGGGTTAGATTTCAGTCAAGGGCATGTACCTTGGTTGCAGGCTCCTTCCTGGCCTTAGCCCTGGTTGGGACTCATGCAGGAGGCAACCAATTAATGTGTTTCACATCGATGTTTCTCTCCGTCTTTCCTCTCTTCCACTCTCCCTAAAAATCAGTGGAAAAATATCCTCAGATACGATTAAAAAAAAGAATGAAAGAATAGAAAAGAAGCACCTCTGATGATTCTGAGAAGCACTGTATTAGTGACCCAAGCTCGCAGGACACAGTCCTGACTCCGTGTGGACAGACCTTCATGCTCTCCAGGAGCACCCGAGTATCCGTTGCATTCTTCATCACAGCTGGCCTCCTGTGGTTTCATTACCATCCATCCTGTGATGTTTCCTGCCTTTATCTTTTTTCACGTCTTGCTAACTTTCTGCCAGGACTGCCCTTCCATTGCTCCAGTTCCCCTTCTCTGAGGATCTCTCTGGTCACCCAAATTGAAGTTGCACTTTCTAGTTGTTGTCCCTTATCTTGCAGTCCCCTTTATTTATACCACTATTCACATCACATTGTAATAACGTCATCGCGTGTCACTGTTTAACTGTCAGTTCTGAGTTCCACGACTAGAAAAGCCTTCTTGTTTATCTTTGTATCTCTAGTGTCTTGCAGAAACATAAGTGAATGTGTTATGAGTGAATTCAATACAGGAAGAGGCGTGCAGGAGGCAGCCGATCGATCCTTCTCTCTCCTCGATGTTTCTCTCTCCCCCTCTCCTTTTCTCTCTCTCAAATCAGTAAAAACATATAATTTTTTTTTTTTTTTAAAAAGAGTTAAAGGGAGAGGAATCATAGTTTGGTTCTAGTACCTGTTTGTTAAAGATGGAAAGTATTTGGGCCTTGAATGTTTTGCTGAAGGATTTAACATTTTATACTTAGAGTTTTTCTTTCTAATTATGAAAATAGTATATATTGATCATGTGTAATAAATATGAAGCAAATGAAAATCTTTTATAATTTCAATACAAAATGTAATTTATATTAACATTTTCATCTATTTCCAGTGTTTTTCACCTTGTTTTATATATGTATTTACATAGGAAATAAATGAAATAAGAACCACTGTGTGTGTGTATGTGTGTGTGTGTGTGTGTGTGTGTGTGTGTGTATGGTGTGTATGTGTATGCACACATATCTGTAATTTTTATCTCACTTAAAATTGGAATATTGCCATTTTGCCATGTAGTCAAATGTGCCCAGAAAGCATGATTTGTAGTGATTGCAATATTTATTATATGGTTATTCTTAAATTATTTACCTGTTTTCTTATTGTTAGATTACCTAAGTTATTTTTCAATTTAAAGTAATGAATACTGTTTCACTGAACATCTTTGTACATAAATCCTGTCTGCATTTCTGATTACTTAGAATGGTGTTCTGGAAATAAATATTCTGGATCAATCAAACAGTCTTAAGGATTCAGAATGTATTTTGTCAAATTACTTTGCCAAAAAGCTGCAATTTAAAGTCATACCTACAGTGTGTGGCTTTGACTTTCATTGTACTCTGGCTCAGTATTTTTTAGTGTATAATGTTTGCTAATTTTGTAAATGGTATTTTGTGGTTATTTTATTTATTTATTTATTTATTTATTTATTTATTTATTAAAATATATTTTATTGATTTTTTACAGAGAGGAAGAGAGAGGGATAGAGAGTCAGAAACATCGATGAGAGAGATAGTCTGATCAGCTGCCTCCTGCACACCCCACACTGGGGATTGCCCGCAACCAAGGTACATGCCCTTGACCGGAATCGAACCTGGGACCCTTCAGTCTGCAGGCTGACGCTCTATCCACTGAGCCAAACTGGTCTCGGCTCTTGTGGTTATTTTAATTGTTATTCCTTGACAACTAGATTAAGCAGGTTTTTCCTTACATTTATAGACTATCTATGTTTCTTTTATTGGGAATTGTCCTTGATCTTTATGGTATTTTTCCCTTTTAATTTTTTCTTTTGATTTTAATTGTTATATGGATTACATTTTATTCCAATTTCTTACTTGCTTTTCAGTACTTTTATAGTGGTGAATTTTAAATTTAACTATGTTTGGAAAGTTTGTTCTCACAGATATAGCCACCTATATTTTGATTTAGTTTTTAATGTTTTTGTACTTTCTTTTTCTTTCAATAACCCATGATAATGGCAGTTCTTTGGCAGAAGACTGACAAAATTAGATGTATGCTTCAGAAAGAAGTCTGTGGCTCTGTGGACAACGGGTTGGAGTAGGGAGAGATTAGGATAGGGATAATGGGACCTGTTTAGGGGGAAGATGAGTTGTCTGAATGTGGTGATAGTGACAGAGAGGATAAAATGGAACACGGGCAGGTTTTGTGGGAGTGGAGATCAGGACATGTGGAACATGAGGTACTGTGAGGCATCCAAGTCCAAGTGTTGGAAATACAGGATTGAACCTTCTTCAGGAGACTGGTCTGCCTGCTGATGGAATTAGGGAGCTGCCTACATGTAGGTGGTGGTTTAATGTGGGAAGATTTAGTTTCAGGAAAGCTGACGGAGAAGGGTGGTCAGAACTCGAAGGCTCACCAGTAAGGTGTTCTCTGGGAAGCTGGTCTTTCTTTTACCACAATGTCAGACACTGCAAAGAGCCATTTAGAAGAGGCAGCATGGTCAGAGGATAACACTGTTTTATAGAATCTAAGTAGACTTGAACATGTTGTCTGTTGAGGGAAAGGAACCTGTGAACAGCGAGAGATGGATGGTGAAGTAGGAAAAAGGGGGATTTGATGGTGCAGCAACTTAAAAGCATGAGAAGCTGTGATAAATGCATTCTTCTCTCAGCTGGAACCGAGTTCATTCTCAGGAACAGAATTTACATGAGTTATTGAAACAAAGTTTAATTTGTTCTATGAGTAAAAAGACTCCTGGCTTTAATAATAGCTTTTATTTCCTTTTTTCCCCCTTAAAAATGAATTGGCAATTTTATAATTGTTTCAGCATAAAGTTCTGATCACACCAGTTCATATTCTGTACATGATTCTGATTGGCAAAGTTAGTGAGTGACTCTTAATGGTACAGATACTTAAAAACACAGCTTACTAAGTGTTTAAATGCCTTTGACTATTTAGTGTTTCATTAATGAATATATATGAAGTTAAACACTTTTAATTATAACCATCTTTTAAAAATATTTATTGCAGGGAAATTTACCTAAATATTCTCACAACTCCCTGATGGTCCAAGCAATAAAGACAAACCTGACAGACCCGGACATACATGTGCTGTTCTTTGATGTCGAAGCGTTGATTATTCAACTGCTGACTGAAGAAGCCTCGAGGCCGAACACCGCGCTTATTTCCCCGGAGAATCTGCAGAAAGCATCTGGCAGGGCAGACAAAGGGGGCTCTTTTCTAACTGGAAAGCGAGCAGCGGTTCTCTTCCAACAAGTGAAAGAAACGATCAAAGAGAACATAAAGGAGCACCTCCTTGACGAGGAAGAGGAGGACGAGGAGACCTTGAGGCAGAGAAGGGAGGAGAGCGATCCTGAATATCGGGCCAGCAAATCGAAGCCACTGACCCTGTTAGAATACAACTTGACTATGGACACTGCCAAGTTGTTCATGTCCTGCCTTCATGCCTGGGGCTTGAATGAAGTTCTGGATGAAGTTTGTCTCGATCGCCTTGGCATGCTGAAGCCCCACTGCCCGGTGTCGTTCGGTCTCTTATCGAGAGGAGGTCATATGTCCCTGATGCTTCCTGGTTATAACCGGGCTGCCTGTACAATGGCGCACGGAAACGCAGAAGAAGAGAGCAAGCTCCCAGCAACAGAGGGAGTAGGGAAGGGCACGTACGGAGTGTCTCGAGCCGTCACCACACAGCATCTCCTGTCGGTCATCTCTTTGGCAAATACCTTGATGAGTATGACCAATGCTACTTTCATTGGTGATCATATGAAGAAGGGCCCTACCAGGTGTGATCTCATTCTTTTGTTTCCAGAAAAAGAAACTGTTTTATGTTTATCACTGTTTATAATATTTTTTGTTTTGTTTTTGTTTCTGTTATTCTACCCACTGTAGCATTTTTGGGGCATCTCAGTGTTTCCCCCCTTTTAATTCACATGACAAAACATGACAAAATTATATAGTTTCATCTATACTCAGACATACTGTCTAGCTATTTTTGAGAAATTTGCAGTGAGGGAGTAGGTTACAATTCAGCTTTAATAAACCAATTATAGAGTAGCATTTCAGCAAATATAAGCTTAGAATTATATCCAACTAACATTTACACCAACACTTGATTCAAAATGTATGCTTAGTTAAATGCTTCTCTACATTGTGACGCATATGTAAGGAATATGTGTTGAGTGATTGTTTTAAGAATATCTGATAAGTATAGTCAGAATTCTTAACCTGAATTACTATTTCCTGTTTTTCAGAAGTCATGAAGGCTACTTTGTGAACTGCGGCTTTATTATATGTAAGGGCAGTGGTCGGCAAACCTCGGTTCGCGAGCCACATGCAGCTCTTTGGCCCCTTGAGTGTAGCTCTTCCACAAAATACCACGGCCTGGGCGAGTCTATTTTGAAGAAGTGGCCTTATAAGTTTAAGTTTAAAAAATTTGTCTCTCTAAAGAAATTTCAGTCGTTGTACTGTTGATATTTGGCTCTATTGACTAATGAGTTTGCCGACCACTGCTTAAGGGCAAGTTGACCATGTTCAGATTTTTTTTTTTTTTTTTAAATCTAACAAACACTTGTGTCTGGCTCTGTTGTAAGCACTTTACAAATACCTTCTCAATAAGACTCTTAGCCCTATAAGGTAGGTACTTTTATTATATTTTATTACAGATAAGAAAACTGAGACACAGAGAGGTTAAGGAACTTGTCTAAGGTCACACAGGCTTTAAGTGGTAGAGCCAGAATTCAAGATGAGATAGTTTGCCTCCAGTGCCCAAGATTTCTTAATGCCTTATTACTTTTTTCAGATTTTTAAGCTGAATTCTTTTAAACTCAGTGTATTGTTCCGTGAACTCATTAGATCAGTGATATGGCGTGAACTGTAATCTCAGCATGCTAATAGTAAACAGTGAAGAACTAATTGTGATATTTAGGTCACCAACAGTATGTTGAAATGTTCATAAATATTTTGTAAACTAGAGTCACTGATAATATCTTGAAGTGTTCATAAATATTTTTAAGCTAGACTAAAGCGTAAGTTGTAGATGTGAAATTCTTACTTGCTACATGCTAATTATTTAATTTACTGTGTTAAAATTTGGAATGAAAAATATTAATAGGTACAAAACAAGCAAAAAATCTCCATCTTCTTGAAACAGTAAATTGAAAATGTTTATTTGTGTTTCTTTTGTAATTAACTTATAATTAGAAAGTGTAATATTTTAAATCATCTGGAAATATAAAAATAAAAATATATATATTCATCTTCTTTAAAAAAATTTTTTATTTTATTTTTTTTACTTTTTCTTTTCTTCTTTTTTTAAAGGCCACCTAGACCAAGCACCCCAGACCTTTCTAAGGCACGGGGTTCCCCTCCAACTTCCAGAAATATTGTGCAAGGACAAATTAAACAAGGTAAAATGAAATCTTATTAAGTAATTGACATAGCATCTCAGCTGTAGAAACTGAGGAGGTACAGCTAATGTATAATCATAACATTTTGTTTGTCTCAGATTGTTAAGAGAGAGAAAAGTTGTTATATTCCAGATGTAAATAGAGATAATTAAGATGTCAGTTAAAAATAAATCAGATTTATTTAGAAACTGATAAATGAGCCTATTTCACATAATTTTATTGTACTGCCTTTGGCCTTATTTTTATGCATTAAGGGAACCTTAACTTGACACATTGGTGCCTTAATTATGTATATCTTGAGTTTAAAAGTTATACCTGTTGTTTAACTACATTTTAAGAGGTTTAAGTTTATATTTCTATACTCTAGCTATTCTTATGCCATTGGCCAGTAGTTCATGCATTGCAATCCACAAGTGGAAATCCTTTCTTTTTATTTAAATCATTAGATTTTAACTTTTGTCTGTAGCTTTTTCATTAGGTGAGAGAAGAAGAAAGGTTGTATATCTTGTATATCTTTTATACTCGTTTTAAGGCTGACAGGTGAGCTCAGCAGAGAGTTGGAGGTGGGGCAAGGTCACTTCCACTTTGTGAGAGTTCCTTCCCGCTGAGAGTCAAGACTCACAGGATGCGGTAGAAGTAAGAGAGGATGATGAAGTTCTGCTTGTAAATGATGACATTTTAGAGTATTTTTTCCTTTTAGATTTAAAATTATACAGTTTTAAACCTCTTTAGGTTTTAAAGAGTCAATGATTTGCTAGGTAAACAGCAGGTCTCCAACTTTATATCTACAATTTTGCCCTTCCCTGGGACAAGGACTTTTCTCTCTCTTAGCTGATGATTTGGCATGTATTTTAATGCCTTACGTGGGATGATTTTAGTTTTGGGTACTGTCTGTTGGCTTCTCATTATGGAAGACCAGCTCTCACAGTCTCTGCACCACTCCCATCCTTCATTCCAACTCCATGTGGTCAGTCAGCCCTCTTGTTTATCAGTGTGTTTTTTATAGTTTATAGTAGATTATATAAAAGTTGATAGTTTTGGTTATGTAACCTTTTATACTTGCATGCTGTATGTGAAATGTAATGTACATCTAGAAAAGTGCACGAAACAGATCTGTAGTTCAGTGACTTGTACACACTAAACACCTTCGTAACCATAGCCTTAGGCAGGAAACAGCAGGGCCAGTGTTCCGGGAGCCGCCTGCAGGTTCCCTCCCAACCAGGCCTTCCCCTGCCAGAGGCAGCCATCCTGACTTTCAAGAAATCACTCTCTTTCTTTCCCTTGAAGTTGCACCACCTAAGTTTAAATCCATAAACACTGTAGTTTAGTTTTGCGCATGTTTTGAATTTTATATGAATTCAGTCGGTCATGGAGGATGTATTCTTTTATATTTGGCTACTTTTGTGAGATCTATCAATATTGTTGCATTAGACTGTGGCTTGTTCACTTTCACTGTTCATTTTTATTGCTGTATAGTGTTCTGTTGAATGAATAGACCACAGTTTATTCATCCATTCATCCTGTCAATAGACACTTGCATTATTTCCAGTGTTTGGTTTTCATAAATAATTCTGCTATAGACATTCTTGTATTTGAATCTTAGTGTACATTATAAGCATTTCTGTTGTGTGTGTAACTCAAAGTGGAATTTCTGCATATATTTATCTTCAGCTTTAGCAGCTAATGTCAGCGGTTTTCCTAAGTGAGAGATGAATATACATCCATCAAAATGGCTAACGTGAAAGAGATGGAAAATGTTGTTGTGCTTTTATGACTTATTGGATGCGATTGGAGTGGTGCTGTGTGTCTAAAGCTAGCTTTTTCCCATCACCAGCGCAAGCCCCTCCTGAGTACTTTATCTGGTGCTCCTGGATTAGGACTTTTCCAGTCAGGCTGCTAGGAGCAGGCCCTGTCTCTGGCTCTTTGGGAGGTTCTTTCCCAGCCTCGAGTCATTTCCGAACGCACATGTACTCATCAGTGCTCTGCTGAGTATCTGAGGAACCCTGATCTTCGCAGCTCTCTCTTCTCTGCCCTGTGAATTGTAGCTGCCCAGGACCCTGAGACTCAGCTGACTTCCCAACCCAGGGAAACTGCTGGGCTCTTCCTCAGTTTCCCTCCTTCTCTTCTTGCATCAGAGTCCTAGAAACTCCCCCAGGGCGTTTCTAGGGTCACTTTGACTTCCTGATGTCCTGTGGCTTGGAACCATTGCTTTATGTATTTTGCTTTGTTTTTTTTTATGGCTGCAGTCTGGCCGGAAATGGAAGTTCTCCTTTTCACTAATGTTCTGATTATACTATTACCTTGTAAAGTAAAAATTCTTTATTTTGTATAGTTTTCACATTTTTTTGGAGCATTATTTCAGAGAGAAATGGAAACAGACCCACACAGGTATGATCTAAGTACGGATATTGTGATTAGGACACAACCAGCCCCTTTTAGCTCTAGCTCTAAATTCATTGACAACATCTTTCAGATCATACAGTACAAAAAGCGGCAGGGCTCCCCTACATTTAGTTAGTTTAAAGCTGCATTTAAAATCTGTTCTCGTTAGAGATATTACTTGCCATCATCATTAGCTTCATTAACGTTTTTTACTGTTGATGTTTCTTCTTGGATTGCATTTTTGTTCCTCTGTATTGTAGCAGATGCAAGCACTTGATTTCTTAAAACAGAAAAGCTGCCGTACCAACTACCAATGTGCTTCTCTTCCTAAGGATTAGTGAAACACCAGGCAAAATTGTTTCAGCACAGCCTGACATGGGGATAGACGGACACCAGGTCTATTGTTCAGTTCTAGACATAACTTTTTCAGCTGTATTATTTTTCATTAAATCTTGAGCTTTTAATTTTGGAAGTGGTACTTTTTCTTATATCTATTGCTAATATTTTTCTGTATGTGAAAAATATTTTAAGAGCTGCAGGTTTAAAAGCTCCAGCAGCATTTAATTTCAATATTCTCAACTAATTATGAAAGTAGTTTCAGTTATGACATAGATGTAGACGGGCTAAAGTAGTGTAAATAGCTTTTTCTCTATGCAATGTCTATATAAACAGGACTCCAGAAATATAATACCTGGAACCTCTTTATTTTTATCATTAAAAATAAAGATACTTATATTGAACACTATTTTATTAAGACACATTATTCTATCATCTTTGTCAGTAGCATTTCTAGTTTCCTTTAGACTTGTGACTTAGAGAAAACATTATAGTTTAATCCCACTATTTGACCCATGTAAGGTAATGATTGTTTAGCCCTAAACTTTTATTTACTTACTAGAGGCCCAGTGCACAGATTCGTGCACCGGTGAGATCCTTCAACCTGGCCTGCAGGGATCAGGCTAACACCGGCTCTCTGACATTCCTCAAGGGGTCCTGGATTGTGAGAGGGCAGTTCTCGAGTGACACACCTAGGAATCGGACTTTTCCTCTTCGGTTTGGGGTGTGTCACCCAAGAACCACAGCTGCCAAGTCCCTGCAGCGCCTGCATTGTGTGCCTGTCCCCTAGTGGTCAGTGTGCATCATAGCTACCGGCCGGTTGACTGTCGCTTAGGCTTCCATATATATAGATAGATATTGAATTTCATACCCTCTTCTAGTGTTTTTTTCAGAATTAAGGGTAAAATTAGATAGCATTAATAATCTCTTCTAGGATCATAATAATCCCCCCCCTTTTTTTAAAAAATGAAATTGCAGAAGTGGCCCTGCTGTTGGAAACTACCAGAGGAACTTTCTCAACAATTTTGTTAACATGAAAGCTAAAACCTGAAACTTTACTCTTTGCCACTAAAGCTTACCAACTTTTTGCTTGAGGCAGTGAATACTTTATAGGCTCTAATAACTGAATTTATAATTAAAGAGGATCTAAAAAGTGGACAATAAAATTATTTAATGAAATATATAGAAACTTTTGGGATTTCTTTGCAAGATTACTTTGCAATGTTATTATTAGATCTTATGAAACAAACAATTAAAAACAGCCCTATTCCTTTTATAAGCATAGCATTATACACTAATTAAAATTTCATAAGGACCAAAAACAGTCTATTATACTAAAAAATAACTTCCCAGATGAAACATTTTTTCTGTGCAAGATCTGCTTCTTAGGGTTCATGAAGTTGGATTTTTGGTTTCTTACTCCTATTCATGTACTCCTTTTAGTTCTGTTGTTTCCCTCACACGTGCCTGATTGACATTATGATGCATTGGTGTGGGAATTATGAAAAGTTGTTTTCCTGCAGCTGGCTCATGCTTACAAAAGAACTTCACTGCATGAAAAGCAAACATATCACTCAGCAGACAATGCTTAATCTGTGCAGGAGCCCAAACCTATTGCTGTTCAGTGGCAGAAGAAAGGAGAGGGATTAATTTGAAGATGCTTGTGCATGACATATGGTAATGTCTCCACAGGAAGGAAGTGTCAAATGGTGACCTCTAAATCTCAACATTGACCTCCAGTTGTAGAATGTGTATGCCATACGGTCCTTTTGCCTTTTCATATGATAATTTAAACTGAAACATTTTCCTGGTAGCATAACTTTTAGAAGAGCATTTTATAAAGACTATAACTTTCACAACAATTACTCTTAGAATATAAAGCTTTTGTATCGTAAAAATATTTTTTGAACTCCAAAGAATGAACCTATGTCAGGATTCTCCTAATAAGAGTTAAATATGGTATATATTATATATATATTCTTTATAAGTTGGCATTTTTCAATGGAGTTTTGATTAAATGAGGGTGGGAAATTGAAATTATTTCAGTGGATATTGGTTTGAGAGATTAGGAAATAATTTATACACAATATTAGAAAATCATTAGAAAAAATGTAACCCCAACATAAACTTCACATTATGTGATACATTTTCAAAATTGAGTTACCCCTTGCTAATTTTTAATGTGTTGACATTTTTTTCATTGTAGCCTTATTTTATCTTAGAACTGTTTCTATATTAGTTGATACATCATTCAATCTAATATTAAATAGATTTTGGTTTTAAGAGGAATTTGAATTACACTGTGATTGCTATTCAATAAAATATATAATTTCCCTGCTGTGATCTTTAACGAGCATGCCCGTCTGATTAAAACATTTTTTAGTTCCACATTTACTATATTTTGCCAACTTTGTTTTCATTCTTCACTAATACTGAGCTTTTTTTCAGAAACTGCTGTGCCTCAATTCTCTCTTTTTTGTTTCTCCTCTTTTCCTCTGCAAGTTCCTGCACCTGTCATTTCCACTCGGTCTGATGCTGATCACTCTGGCTCTGACCCTACTTCTACTCCTGCTTTCCATTCCTGTTTCTTAGTAAATGAAGGTATTCTCTCTCAACTTCCTACCAACTTTCTTTCAATCTGTGCTTTATTCTAATTTGACATGTTCTTTTTTTTATCTTATTTGTACACTTACCTGCTTTGGTATGTATGAGATGGTAAAGTTTCCATGTTCTAACTTTATTTGCTAATGTCAGTGATAAGGGCCAGTTATAAAAGTATAATGATATGGCAGGCTGGGATAAACCATGTTTCCTGTATCTAGAATGCTGTTAAAGAGTGGCCAAGATGCTAATCTAATCTTTGATGTGAAGTGCACTGGTTTTCATGATAGTGCTTGTCATGGGAACCCTGGTGTTAGAGCTGCCAGTTTATTTTTACCTGTAGCTTCACCTATCTATCTTTACACACCATGTGCCCTGGTTAGAGGGGGATGTCACAGGTCCCTTAATTTACATCCTCATTTGAAAAGTCTTCACAATGACAATTAGCAGCAGTGATTGTAAACTGATGGGAAGTCACCTGTTTTATCTTACTATTTCTCTTTCTGGCCGAGTAAAAAGCGGGTCCTTTTAGTTTTGAAGATGTAGTTAGGCTATCATATTATCCCTGTGGAGCTACACTACTGGGAAGTCTTTTTGGATTTCTGAAAATGTGAATGGAACCCACTAATCTTTATACCCCACTGGGATTATTTATACTGCCTGGAAGCTTAATGGAACTTGTGAGCTCTTGGCTATATTCACCCTCTTTATTGTGGGCTCAATCTTCACAAGTGTGTATAATATAAAAAGGGAGAAACTTATAAAATCTCAAATGTAACCCAGAATGATTCTGATTCTTCACTAAAAAGCAATATTTCCAGCCCATTCAAACAGAAAGAGAAGTACAATATCTGTAAAGTACAGAACCCATGTTTATGTACCACTCTTTTGAAAAGAAAACATGGGCACTTAAAAATATAATGCATTTTTCTCTTTGGTTTCCCTGGTATAAACCTATACTAAGGTTGGTATGCTAAGACTAGATTTTAACAAAAATAATTAGAGTCATCTTTGTTAAGCTATTGTGAAAGATTACAATATTTTAGTTCAAAAACAAGCTGTGACTTTGGAGAATGGTGAGAATCATCACATTAAAATTTAGCTCATAAATATATTCCATACTTTTATGAGACATTAAAACACTTTAAGAAATTACTAGGTTGTAATATATATATATGCCTGATTCACTCTCTTCAATGTGGGTTCAATCTTCACCAGTTTGGTGAAGATATAAATGTCTGATTCACTTTCTAAAAAAAGGGATCAATAAGAACTTTAATATATATCCCTCTATTGAAAATAATTTATAATCTAAAAAGTACATACTCATCACCTTAATTAATATAACTGTATATTCTCAGTTGAAGAGAATTTCCCTACTGATAGGATGGATCTTTAGATAGGTGGCTTGTCCCTCACTCACACATTCTCTTTTAACAATCCCAATAATCATTCTGAGGTAGGGTTTTTGTTATTAGTTAGTTTAGATTATTTTAAAATGTTGATTTGCTGAAATTCTATGATCACGGATAACTCACCTTGTAATGATGGTAGTAAACTGTTTTTGCACTTATTCTTGATTATTTGTCTTTATTACCCTAGGGCAGTAGTCAGCAAATTCATTAGTCAACAGAGCCAAATATTAACAGTACAACGATTGAAATTTCTTTTGAGAGTCTAATTTTTTAAACTTAAACTATATAGGTAGGTGCATTGTTATTAACTTAATTAGGGTACTCCTAAGCTGACCTTTGCTAAAAACATCCTCAATCTGATTGAAGCATGTGGCTCGTGAGCCGCGGTTTGTCGACCACTGCCCTAGGAGGTAATGATAGTTATTATGCATTCGTAGTAGCTTTCTATATAATTTGGAAAGAATGAGGCATTTATTGTATATATATTTCTCAGTTGCCTTTAAAATAGGATTGACATGATTACTTGAGAATGTCTGGATACTGGTACTTTAAAAGTACTGTGGTGGTTTATGGTGTTTATTTTCTTCATATAATCAGGTTCTATATTGTGGATTAGAATTTTGGAAAAAGTAACGTTTTTTCCCCCCCAAATAATGATGTTTATTTGTTATTGATGCTTAAGATAATGTAAATTTTAGATACGTTTATTATATTGTGGAATGTCTGAATTCACTTACCTCTCAAAATTAGTGTATGTTACGTATTTCAGCTCTGATTGTGATTAAATATCTGATTCACTTTCTAAGAAAAGGGATCAATAAGGACCTTAATTAAAGGTCCAGTGATAGAGAAGGGGACATCTCTGTTGACTGACACGAAGGCAATAGAGAGAGGGCCTGGCCTCATGATGGACATGACCTGTTTAATGATATCTGTGTGAATGCCCTCGTAACTAAAAGTGGTTTCAAGTCTGTGACTCTGGAACCCGCTTATTTTTGTGCTTTCCCATCCTTGAATATGCGCTTGACTTTAGAGGGACAATTTAGAAATGTGTTTTCCAAGTGGAATTTGCACATATTTCACACGGAAATTTATTTTTGTTTTAAGACTTTGAGAGTTCTTACGAGTACCAGTTACATAAGTTAGCAGTGAAATACATTTGGTAGTACAATACTGTCCATACACAAAAAATCTAGTAATAAATTGAAATAATTTATAACAGTTTAGCAGATCTTGCCCTTTTTTGTGTTTCTGGTATACGTACATGAAGAAAAACCTTTGAATTAGGGAAGGCCAGAATGTTTAAAGTATTTTTAATATGTTACATTTTAATAGGCTGGAGTCAGCTGGCTGCAATGCATTGTGTGATGCTGCCAGACCTGCTGGGACTGGACAAGTTTCGGCCTCCACTTCTGGAGATGCTCGCTCGGAGATGGCAGGATCGATGCTTGGAGGTAATGTCGAGGTGACACGGATTGAAAACAAAATCATCAAAAGGCATTGGACAAGTGTAAATTTTAAACAAGAATGTTTAATGGTTGTCTAATTTCTTATCACTTATTATGTGGTAGGAAAATAGATTCATGATTTTTTTTTCACTTTATGTACTTGCATATTTTTTGCTTGCATATTTGTTGTTGTTTTTTTAACTAGTAAGTATTTGATAAAAAGTTTCATATGCTTTATGGAACTGGAACCTAAGTATTGATTTTTTACATAGAGGAAAGGAGAGGGATAGAGAGCTAGAAACATCAGTGAGAGAGAGAAACATTGACCAGTTGCCTCATGCACACACCCTACTGGGGATGTACCCACAACCCATGTACATGCCCTTGACCAGAACTGAACCTGGGACTTTTCAGTCCGCAGACCTTTCTGTCCACTGAGCCAAACCAGTTTCGGCCTAAGTATTGCTTTTTATACAGATTGTGCACATGTGTTCACACACACATGCAATACACCCACCTCCCCCAAAACCAAACCATCATCAGGTATAATCTCACCAATCAAATTCTAAGAGAATAGCCTTTGTCCAATAGAAGGGACTGTGTTATAATAAAAGGAGAGTGTCTTTGGATTAGAAGAGACCTGGATTTATTTATTTATTTTAAAATATATACTTTTATTGATTTTTTACAGAGAGGAAGGGAGAGGGAGAGAGAGTTAGAAACAACAATGAGAGAGAAATATCAATCAGCTGCCTCTTGCACACCCCCTACTGGGGATGTGCCGGCAACCAAGGCACATGCCCTTGACCGGAATCGAACCCGGGACGTTTCAATCCGCAAGCCAAGGCTCTATCCGCTGAGCCAAACTGGTTTTGGCGAGACCTGGATTTAAATATTAGTTCTGCCAATTATTAACTTTGTGACCCTGGGCAATTTACTTAACCTATTTGAAGCTCATTTGTAAAGTGGGGATAATAATATATTACTCATGGGATTGCTGTCAGGGTCAAATAAGGTAATGCAAGTAAAATAGTGCAGCATCTGACACGCTGTAGGAGCTCAATAAATGATAGCTATTATTTTGTGCTAATGGACTATGCTGTATTAGATATTGCTTGGCATACAATATCACTGGGGACTTAGAAACATTTTAAAGAGATTTTCCTTATTATGGTATTTGACCTACATAGCTGTAGCAGTTTGTATCATTCAAAATTTTTAACTTACCAAGTAGAATTAACACATTTGCTTCTTTTCTTGTCTCCCTCTATTCCAAGTGGAACTGCAGCATACTAAAATTTTCATGGTTTTGTTTTAAATAATATTTTAATTCACTTCAAAGTCAATTATAATTAAAAACATTTTCTATTCAAACTCATATCAGATATTGCTGTTATCTTTTCCATTATAAATGTTAATTGATTAGTACATCACTGGGCAATTGACTAGCTTCTTTAACTCCATGCCTGTGGCATTTTGCCAAAATAAAAAATAAACTAAAACTGCAAAATAAAAGTTGTTGGAAGAAAAGGAAGAAGAATGAAAATAATATAATTTTGAAAACTAGTGTTATTCTATAGAACTCATTACATGGGAATATATCTGTTGAAAACACGTTGTTTGAGCATGTCTTAGGTATATATGAATGTGTGGATTGATACATGCATGGTGTGTAAACAATACCTATTTAGTATATATACATATATGTACTAGTATGTTATAAAAGTTCACTAGCTAAGGTTAAATTTCTTCATGCTGAAAGAGAAGGCAAATTTAATAATTCTAACTACTTTTGACAATTATTTATATAGAAATTTTGAGATTGAATGTGCAAAATTAGCATGCAAGACTGTTTTAAAAAGCTTTTGGAAAAAAGAAAATTTAAGCCCAGAGTTGATTAAATGTACAAGCATAATTCAGTCTATTAGTGCTAAAATATTTTTCATTGAGAACAGTAATTAAGATGTCTTTGATTTGTAGGCATCCAATTTATTCCACTTAAAAGTCTTTAATTTCTTGGTTGGTTAGTAGTTTTTGTGGATAAATGTGGTTTATATAGGCTCCTTCTGACTTCCTAGTTTTAAACATCTCCCCGCTGACCTGCTTTTCTCACCTCGGGCTCTGTGGTCTCAGGTCAGAGAGGCCGCGCAGGCCCTGCTCCTGGCGGAGCTGCGGAGGATTGAGCAGGCGGGCCGGAAGGAAGCCATCGATGCCTGGGCTCCGTACTTACCTCAGTACATGGACCACGTCATGTCACGTAAGAGTTCTTATGCGTTTCCACAAAGCTTTCCGAGCTCATTCGAAAAGTACCAAAGCAAAAGTGAGTCATTTGCCTTCCAGTGAAAACAAGGGCCTCAAATTCTACTCATTCATTTTCTGAAATCCCTATGGATTGGAGTTTGGTTAGGAAACAAAAAAACAAAAAGTTATATATCAAGATATTCACTAATGGATTGACCCCTTATACAATTAATCCCTCCAAAATCCTACCCTACTTAACACTAGTCTCTGTGTCTGCCCATTGCATTATGTTTAACAAGTGCCAGCTTGTTAGATATTGATCTTATGATATGCAGGTACAAACACAGGCAGATGCTTTCTAAATTGAAGTTAGGATTACGAATCCTTCAAAAATAAAGATCTGGCAGTGAGATTAGTGTACTATTGAAAAAGGAAAAATTAGCAAGGGTTTGACTAATGAATTTTTCAAATGAGTACAATTTGAAGGGATTGGGAAAGACCTTGGGAAAAATTGTTGAAATCTTTTATATATATATAGTGTCCTAATCAGAGGATAGGGGATGAATCTACAACCCAAGTAAGTGCTCTTGACTGGAATGGAAGCCATGACCCTTTGGTGCATGCTCTAACCACTGAGAAATACTGTCCAGGTATTTTTTGCATAATGAAACCTTTGTAGTCATGCTGCTAGGTCAAATGTGCGCTGAGGAAAAGTTGTATTTGGGCATTCATAATTTTTTAAATTTTTTTATTAAGGTATTATAGGTGTATATACATCCTCCCCTCTCCTTCCCCCCCACCCCCTCACCCTCCGCTGGAGTTTTGCGTCCGTTGTTTATGCTTATATGCATGCATACAAGTCCTTCAGTTGATCTCTTATCTCCCCCACCTCTCCCTATCCTTTACATTCATAATTTTTTTCATTTTGGAAAAGGTATGCTTCATCCCAGTTTAGCATTTGATTCATTTTTTATTTTTCTAAAGAAGAATTCAGAATTAAAATTTTAATCTGTTATAAATATAAGATAAATAAATTCATTTTAGGTTTTTTTTGTGTGTGTTTTTTAAGATAAAGTCTTAATGAAACTTGATAAAAACATTTTACTCTGGAAATTTGGCCTGAGTTTTAGGTGGATTCAATTTGAGTGACCTTTTGCCAATGCCAGTTATTCCTGTTAATAAGATACTCATTACACATTTCAAGAGAGACAATGCATGATTGTATAAGAAGGAAACGAAAGCCAGATTCAAATAGGATTACAATTGTTATAACTGACATAACTCTACCAGAGATTTGCTGGTGGTAACTACAGTGGTTGTTTACTTAGGTCTGTGACCTTGGATACTTAACCTTTCTCAGTGCAGTTTTGTCACAGATGAAGTGAAGGTAGTGAGACATAGGATTCTTCTGAGGATAGAATGAGTTAATCTTTATTAAGCACGTCGAACCATACAGAGGCCACGGTAAGCACTATGTATTTGTTAAGTAAGTATATTCATAATCTGTAAAGCAAATATATTTTGAACATATAATTAAAAAATCACAAATTAACTATTCCAATTTAAATTCTTTAATCTGCCTAGGGAAAACTATTTACTGAGAGAATACTATTTTTTGTTTGCTTACTGGGAATTTTTTCATTTTAATTAAAGAAAGTTAAGTTAAAAAATAGGGACTTTTAGACATTAAAAAGACTAGGTTATAAGGCTTAAAGCTCTTATGCAAATATTTATAGGTTTGTAATTTTTGTTGAATATAAAGAAGTTTAAAAAAATAAGATGGGATGAAAAAAGCTCTGCTTTTGCATATTTGCAAGTTTGGAACAGTGCTCTTTGTTCAGTAGCTTGTGGCATTAAGTTTATAATCTTCTAGACAATAGAATGATCTCATCAGCTCATCATAAACCTTATTGAATAAAAGATCCCCCAACTTAAGGACCAACTATGAATATAGTACTATGGAGCAGATTAAAGGTGAAACTAAATAGCAAATCACTAGGGATTCTGTTAAACAGAGGACAACTTGGCCCATGTGGCTCAGTGGTTGAGTGTCTGCCTAGGAACCTGGAGGTCACAGTTCAATTCCTGGTCAGGGCATATGCCCAGCCCCAGTGTGGAGCCTGCAGGAGACAGCTGATCAATGATTCTCTCTCATCATTGGTATTTCTGTGTCTCTTCCCATCTCCCTTCCTCTCTGAAGTCTATAAAAACGTATATATAAAAAAATAAAACAAAAGGAGAACACTATTATGAAAATAATGAGAATCATTTTAAAGACATTTTATTTAGAATGGACTAGTGTAGAGTGGGAAAATTGATTAAAGTAGAATAAATAGCTGGGAGGCTGTTACAGAAGGGAATAGGGGACCCAGACCTAAATATAGAAGGGGTAGAATAGGAGATAGTTCTGAGTCTTGATTACAGGTTGCATATAAAAGTCTAAGAACACCAAAGATTAGTATATCCTTATATTCTTTTTTAAAATTTTATTTTAAATATGTTTTATTGATTTTTCACAGAGAGGAAGAGAGAGGGATAGAGAGTAAGAAACATCGATGAGAGAGAATCATTGATCAGCTGCCTCTTGTGCACCCCCTACTGGGGATGTGCCCGCAACCAAGGTACATGCCCTTGTTTGGAATCGAACCCGGGACCTTTCAGTCCGCAGGCCTATGCTCTATCCACTGAGCCAAACCGGTGCCGGCTATCCTTATATTCTTGACAGTTTGGGAAGAGAGATGCCATTAGCAATGGTGGTAGATTCCATTTTATATTTTTCTTGGAAAGAAGAGAATGAGTTAGGTACAATGTAAAGGCATTACATGATCACAGACTATTCCCTGAAGCAAAGATAAACATGTACATGTTGCTAGGTGAGATGTCTGTTAGAGAACAGAGAGGGTACAATACAAGTAAAATAATAACACCTACCACTTTGTCAGGCTTTTGCTACCTACCTGGTCTGTAGTATTTCACCAAACTATTGCAGTAACTGTTAAGTAGGCACTGTTGTCACTGTCACCCCTACTTCCTCCCCTCTCAAATGAGTTAATTGAGGATAAGAGAGATTAAAGCACTTTCTGAAGTCCCTGAGTGACTAAGTAGTTGTCAGACTACTAAACTCATGATCTTAGCCACTGTTTATTGTCTTCTCCCTCCAGCATCCTTAGATTTTTAAATAGAATTGAGAGTGGAAGAATGAGTAGGTATTTGACTTAACTAATCTTACTTTTAGACAATGTCATTTTTAGCCTTATTAAATTTAACAACCACAAAAATAACTGTAAAAAATTACTTGTAGTGGTTTGCATCATTATTCAAAGAAGCATACACTAGATTGTTCTTGGTCAAATTTAAACCTTTCCGTTGATGTAAATTAAAGTCCTTGGTATTTAGTTAATATATCCTGAAGTATTTTATAAATTAACCGAATTCTGGCTAATGTAAAATTTTAATCTTATCACTTACTGCAATTGTATTTTTTAGTAAAACAGGCATTGTGCATATAACTAAAACATCTTACTTCAACAGCTCTTGCTATAATATATTAATCTATTCTGGAACTTTTATATCGACTAGGTGTAAAATTAGTTTTAATTTGCTTTGCCGGGAGCTTTCTAGTTTAATAAAAGGATGTCAAGCTAGGGAGCAGGGGTTCTGAATGTGTGAAGGGAGAAGAAAGCATACAGCAAATGAGGAAGGACCACATAGGGCTGCTGAACAGATTTGCTGTCCGAAGGGATCAAAGGTTATGGAGCCAGCTGGTGGGCAGCCCACACCTGCCACCAACATGCTTGTAGTGAAGTTGCTTCTGCCATTGTCATTCATGTTTGAGGAGATGATGATTGTAGCAAGTTGTATCATCAAGCAGTCTTTTAGAAACTTAAAACTTATTCTAGCATAGGAATCTTCTTAATCACTAAACTAGGTAAAATATTAAGCAATATATCTCGTAAATACACTCATCTGGTATTTTTCTTATACTTTAATCATCCTAAGCACTGAAAAATATGCAATGATTGCCTAAGCAATATTGGCAGCTCCTACCTTATAACTGAGCCTGATCTAAGAGTCCCTGGCTTAGTTATCTGAAACTCAGAAAATGCTTTTACCTGAAGAGCAGGATGCCATCCTGGGCTGGTGGACCGTGGTGGCCATCTGTCTTAGAGATGCGGAGTGAAGTTGCAGGTGTCTAGCAACTTTCTCTGACTTCACAGTCAATGAGTGAGTGAGCTGGGATGACAAGTCAACTGGCCATATAGACTGGGGTCTTCTGGAATCGTAGGTGCATTATGCAGTTGGAGCCTTTTGTAGGTTTGTCTGAGAACGTAAGGAAAGCAGTGGTCCAGGAGCCAGTTGCTTTTCTTAGGACTATTGAGAGCACTGAGTGAGAAGCTTTGGACAGTAAGCACCCAGTGCAGTCTGTACATAACACAGGCAGGGAATGCTGGCCGGCTGTCCCCTTTCCTTTCCGGTGCCGGATTCTATAGTTGTGTCCTCCTAATTGTCACTGTCTCAGAAACGACCTTTCTTTCTATTGCCCAGGGATTCTGGCAGTGGACCAGAAGTCACTGGGGAGGCAAAGCAGCAATAGTCCACCTTAACTGAATAGCCATTTCATAGATTTTTCACTAATACCAAGTCTTTTTTTTTTTTTAAATATATTTTTATTGATTTTTTACAGAGAGGAAGAGAGAGGGATAGAGAGTTAGAAACATCGACGAGAGAGAATCATCGATCAGCTGCCTCTTGCACACTCCCCACTGGGGATGTGCCCGCAACCAAGGTACATGCCTTTGACCTGAATCGAACCCGGGATGTTTCAGTCCGCAGGCCGACGCTCTATCCACTGAACCAAACCAGTTTCGGCTAAAACCAAGTCTTAATTGAGTGATATAAGAATTCTGTTTCAGGTAATGGAGCTCTGTCCCTGAACCTGTTAGGAAACATTCTGTCCCTTACATATACAGTCAGTATGTATGCTTTAATGCCTAATTTCTGGGAGAAAATTAGAGGTTAAGTGCATTGTGATTCTTACTCTCACATTAACAGGACATAGTAGATACGTTTTAAAGTGACATAAATGCTGTAAATATCTTCTGAGTTATCACTCGTTAGCGTGTATTTACAATCACTTTTATGCTACAAAACACTTAAATTTTTATTGATTATTCTTAATAAGGAAGGATTAATGCTGTTTTCTGCTGTCAAATTATAATTCAGATGAAGATAAAATATTATACGTTGTCTCAGATTTATTTCGAAGTGAAGCTGTTTTGCATAATCTGATTTTATGTATTTCTTATTTGTGACATTCTACATGTAGCATTTTGATAATTGACTTTTTTATGAGGTCAAGCACCTGCTCGTTTATGAAATATGCCCACACTTGCCCCCTTCCTTCCAGGCAGTGACTACTGTGAGGTAAATGTTGGTGGTTCCTGATTTCCTTTGGCCTGAGATGCAGAGTGACCTTACAGGGCATGAGGTCACAAGCGTAATTATTTCTTGCACGTTGTATTCTGCTTGCTCACAGTGGCTCATCTCCTTTAATTTCAGAGACATTAAACACATAAAAGATACTACCATTATATAAATCAAAATCTCTTCTAAAGAGGGTGCTATGGTAATGTTATGCAGTTATGGCCGGTGTAGTATTAATTTGCAAATTTATCATCTCAGATATTGATAGAAGGATGTGTACCACATCGTGTTTAATGCGTATTGATGTCATCAGAAAGAACAATCCTTTGTTCTTATGGAGTCCCTGCCTTTTTAGCTTCCTTTTGTGTTAAGGTTACCAGGGTTAGGCTCGTCTTTTTATCCCCTTTGGAAACAGAATAGGATTTCTTTGTTCAATGAAAGGCACTCCTAGTCAGTGTTTTGGGTTTGACTTTCAGCAAGCCACACTGTAGTACCTGGAATTGAAGTCACTTTTCTGATGATTATAAAGTAGTGATCATTCTGAGCACAAATGTGGATGGACCAACAATATACAAGAAGGTAAGATGGAACTATATAATTTAGTAGAAAGGTATGTTGTAGCTAGTAAAAATAATGTAAATATTAGTGCATTCTTTGGTAGGCATCTTTTTTTAAGATTTGCTGGGAGAGAGAGGATGGGGACAGGAGGGACAGGAGAGGGAGGGGTTTTGATAAATATCATTTAAGAGAGTCCTCCTGGACCTTCTTTAAAAGGCCTTAAACTACAGAGCATTCCTTCCTCCTTTCTTTGTATATATGCCTCTGTCACTTGGAAGTCTCTAACAGTCTTCTTAGGAATGATTTTCTAGATAACTGAGGATTTAAACATCACTAGGTGCTCAAAAAAAAATTTTTTTCTGTTGTTGTAATATTTCACAACGTCTCAGTTGCAAGAGTTTTTTTGACCCTTGATGTAAAATTGCCACCACTTGCTTATTGAAGAGAGTGGACCTATTTAATCTGAACTAAAAGTACCCGGATTGGAATAGCTCTTGCATTTCATCTTCTCTTTTTTAGAAAATAATTTTTCTTTCTCGAAATTCTTTGTATTGTCTAGTAATTGGTACCAATTTCTGCTCTTGGGCTATTTCATCTCACGCTTAGGAGCTTCTGTCCTGTTTCCAGGGTTCTGGGAGTGTGGAAGCCAGGTGACCAAACATATGTGAGAGAAATATAAAATACAAGTAAACTAGCTAAGAATAGGCCTCTCCGATGAAAAGATTCCCAAGCTTCAGTGTAAGTGCTCTGTGGCCTCCCTGTTGGCTCCTCACATTCTGCTTACTTGACTGTTTTTTTTTTCTTTCTTTTTCTTCAGGTCTTTTGTTGCATTCTGGGTGTAGCTTTCTTTTTGGTGAAAAAATATTCTAAATTAAAATTGAGAAAAGAAAGGGAAAATCATTTGGTTGCTCATGAAGAACCAATAATTCTAAAATACCCCTTGTGGAATGAATGCCTGTTTTGTGAATTAGCTGGGATTAAAAGACGAGGTTTCCTCAGAAATATCTAGTAGTTGTCTTAACACTGCTCACAAAACCCCTGGAGAGGATTATTCATTGTGATTAGAAAGGGAAAAGGAAATTATGACTAAATGATCTATCTAAAAAGTACTTCGTATTCTGTGGAATTTTTATATTGGGAGGCAGAAAGGGTTTGTCTGGAGGTAAACTGTATTATGCAAAGCACACTGTGTCTGTATGGTTATCTGTTTGCCGTGTTTCATCGGGACCTAAGGGATTTGTTCCTCTTTTTTCTGCCAGAATGTCAGAGCTGTTGAGCTTAATTTTAAGCACTCTAGACTGATCATGTATTTAACGGCATTAAACTGTTCTTCTTATCTACATCTGGCTACTAACCCAATGGAATAACAATGAAATTTCTCTTTCCTTGGTCACAGATAGCTAACGGAAAATCTTTTAGTTCCATGTGGCTTTCGTTCTTGGAATTTTAAGAATTTAATATTCTTATAATTTTCTTTATATCCTTTTACACATCTTCGACATGAGAAGTGGTAAATTAAAAATGAAAGCATTATGGATCAATCGGTCAGACTTTCTAAGTGAAAAGCAGAGAAGTTTGTCATCGAGTGATGCTGCAGGTTAGGGCCCCGCAGGAGTAAGTCACGTCATGCTTCTAGGAAAGGCTTCTGTAGAAGAGGTGCTGTACCAGTAGCCAGCAGCCTGCCTGGTTCAGGTTGTCAGTAGGAGCCCATGACAGTGCTCCCTCCTGTGGAGCAAGGCGAGGAGCGGAGTCCCAGGGAATTCAGTAACTTGTTCCTTGAATGACTGTGCGGACTTGGGATTCCAAGGGTGGGCTCCTTGCCCGCTTCTTCCCTCCCATTCCACTTAAGGAACACTGGCTGTCAGTTGTCACCGTGGAAAAACTGGCACAGAAAGGATGTGGAATAATTTGTGACTTTCTCACCCCCCTTTCTTTTTCTCTTTCACACATCTCCCTTCAGGGCAGAAATCGGTTCCCTCTTCTAGAGTTGTAGTTGGTGGCAAGGCCCCTAGGCGGCATGGCTGGCTTTCTTTGAGTGTTCGTGCCCTTATCACCTGCTTTAAGAAGTTGAAGGCACTTGAGTCACTGAAGACCATTTTATAAAAGAAAAACTCATTCCACCTGTGACACATGGTGTGTTTTTTTAAACTGGTGTTCATGTAGAGATGCCTGGTCTACCTTTAGCTGAGGTTCTAGTGGCCTTTGCAATAATAAATGTCCTAATATTAGTTGCTATGAAGAGTAGGTATTGATTTGTGCCATTAGTCTCTTGCTGATTTGCTGAAGAACAAAAATGTATAATGCTAATGGAAATAGAGTACTTTACAAAACACTGCACATGAATACCGGAACATGTCTGTAATAGAACCAGTGTCTAGGAAGCTTTTAAATATAAATTTTCCTTATTCTAGTACAATTATTCCAGTTCAGGAACTCAGAGTCCTGCTCAACTTGCTGTTATAGAGCAGAAAGCTGATTGATCATCTTACAATGTTTTAAGTCTTAGACACTGAATATGCACGAATGAATTCATTTTTCATTAAACGTGGGACATAATTTTATACCATATTTATAATTTTATTATCTCTTTATATTGACTGGTTAGTATATGTAATTGCATTATTTTAATATTTTAGTTTGAAGTCTCATGATGTGCATGTGACAGTAGATGTTAGAGTTTGGAAGGAAAATAGTTATTTAAAGCTATAGCAAGAAAATTATATGGATCTATATATTATTTATAGTATTTTGATTATAATAGCTAATGGTAGATTTTGTTGTAGTGTTATTTATACGTTCTGGGATTAAAGTGATGAAATTATACTAACATATCTTTGCTTAATTCATTCTCCTTTCCTCTTTATGATTTTTTGAGGAAGTACAATATGTTATATTTAATTTTTCCTTAGTAAAATTGTCATCATGATTTATTATGTCTGCTATCTATTTTTATTAAGCAGATTTTGATACAAATAAGTATTTTAAATATGTCTTAATATTTATAAATGGTTTCATTGTGCATGACATTTTCAGACTTGGTTAATATTTTAGCACTTCTGGTCCACAAACATGAAGAAAAAAAAATTTGTTTTATTGGTTTGAGCACCCGAATTGACCCCAGCAAGATTGAGATTGATCTGGTTTCTTTCAGCCTGTTAAATGCCAATCCAGTCATCTGTAACGGTACTTAGTATTTTTGTAATTTTTCTGTACATACTTTCTATGTTTGTTCTATAAATCTTACCCATCACTTGAAAAGACATTCCTTACTTGATTTAGAGATGAAAGAAAACAACCACAACCACCCGTTTTAAGGCTGTCATTTGAAAAAATTGTGTCTGCAGTTAATGTCAGTGCTGTAATCACAGTTCTTTTTTGTAATTCTTACAAAAGGATCTTGCATTTGACTAGGAAAAGAAGATGAGTCTTACATTTGAAATGTGTCCTTGGGCTAAGGAACATTCAGCTTTGGGAAAGGACCTGGAAAGGGGGGGGGGGGGTGTGTGTTAGTTTTTAATACATGAACATTCCCACTGATTTTGAAGACATATAATGAAATTACATCCCTCTGATAATTAAACATTATTAAACAAGTCTGGCATAGCTTGTGGATACAAAGACACAAATTACGCATTTTGAGATACTTTTGCACCTCAGGCATGAAGTGAAGAAGGCTTTTCTTTACTGTCTGCTAGGGGGTGGCTAGTGGATATTGGACTCAGGTTTGCTTTGGTTTTGTTCTTTGCTTATCCCCTACTCCAAAAAACAAGGGTCAGACTTGAAAATATGCTTTGAAAGTCAGAGAAACTAAACTGGAGTTGAATTTCTGAGATCTGGATGAGGGTTGAGGATGGGACATTTGTAGTCTTTATATTGTCATGTAGTTTTTAGAGTGATGCTTTACATAAAACATTCTCATGGGGTTTAAAGTGACCACATCATCCCGGATGTGATCTGTTATTTTAAGATGTGATCAGGAATCTGAGACAGAAGGTGGGTACTTGGACGGGAAGCCTTTCCCATTCCATTTCCGCACTGCTCACACTTACGGAGAAGAGATTCGAGCGTAATGATTCTCAAAGGGTGAGAGGCAGGAGCAATGAAGGATGAGTTCCAAAGGTAATTCTCCTAAACATTCCTCCCTCCTTGATCAAGGCTCTGTATCCATTCATTTCATAATTCCCCAATTAAATCCGATAAGCAGGGAGAAAAATAGTTTTTTCCTCAAATGATTTTTTTCTAATGATGAATAAACTACTAGTTTACTGAGCTAGGTTACTGGTCAGAAGTCCAGTGGAAAGAGGGTATCATAAGATCTGGCAGCTTGTCCTGCTTCAGCATGTGGTAGCTATAACCCCAGAGAAGTCACGAAGGTGCATTTCCTTATCTGCTTCACAGTTTCTTTCTGGTAAAAGGACGGGAATAACCAAACTCATGTTTTTAAAAACATTTTTGGTAGTAAATTTCTATGTAAAATTTTAACCAGAATTCTAATGTATAAAGCAGATTTTTTAAAAATTGAAGACTTTTTTTAAGGCAGTTTGAACCTTTTGTTTTGTCTTTAGTGAAAAAAAAAATAACTTTATTTCTTGTACATTTTAAAACCTCATGGTCTTCTTTTGTCTTCTGAAGTTTGATATAGCACCGTTAAAAACTAGTTCAGCATCTGCTCCCTTGGACTCTTGCTCTAACAAATGATCCACAATCCACCCCCCTCCCTCACCCCCCCCCTCCCAAAAACAAACAGTGATACAGGGCGGAGTTACAAACTTTTCTTTGAGTTCAGCCATTTCTAAAACCTTGTCCTGCAGGAGAACTTTCAGTGTCTGTATAACTCTTAATGTTTTGGATAGCAACCGACAGTTACGTTCTTGCCACTTCTCCAGGGATGCTGTGTTTCTCATGGAGCTTCAGTAGTTTGCACGTAGTCAGGTATGGCCCCGTATGTGCTTTAAAATACCCTCTGACATAGCTGTCTCCTGGAAGCACAGAGACACTTGAATACATTATATAATGTTTGATACATAATTTATTATTTTGATTTATAATGTGCTAACCCTTTAGATATGGTTAGCCAACTAGTTTTAGAACTTATTTGTTTTTATCCTATCTAATAAAAGAGTAATATGCAAATTGACCATCATTCCAACACACAAGATGGCCGCCCCAATGTGGACACAAGATGGCCAGCACAAGATGGCCAGCAGGGAAGGGCAATTGTGGACAATCATGCAGGGGAGGGTAGTTAGGAGTGACCGGGCCAGCACAGTGACCGGGCCAGGCAGTTGGGGAGACCAGGCCTACAGGGGAGGGCAGTTGGGGGGAACCAGGCCAGCAGGGAGGGCAGTTAGGAGTGACCGGGCCGGCAGGGGAGGGCAGTTAGGGGCAGTTGGGCTGGCAAGGGAGCAGTTAGGTGTCAATCAAGCTGACAGGGGAGTGGTTAGGGGGTGATCAGGCTGACAGGCAAAAGCGGTTAGGGGCAATCAGACAGGCAGGTAGGTGAGCGGTTTGGAGCCAGCAGTCCTGGATTGTAAGGGAGATGTCTGACTGCCTGTTTAGGCCTGATCCCACTGGGATCCTGCAGTCAGACATTTCTC